>NC_137647.1:8771638-9045175 GCF_963383615.2 Lipophrys pholis
AAAAACAACAACACACATTTAGTCCCTGTTATTCTTATTCCCCTGTGATATTGTTGTTGTAACAATCTATGTCAGTTTGTGACAAGGATTCTCCACTAATGTGTACAGTCTCTTTCATCATGCCACCAGTGTTTGATCCAAGATAAGGAAGTTCAGGAGACTGTCTGTTTATGTTTTGCCTGGACTCTATCCAAGCAGCACTGAGGAATAATGGTTACTTTGCTACTTGTGTCTTTAGTTGATGGCATCTGGAAGTGTGTCCCCTTTCACTTTCTCTTGTCATGAAGTGTGTAGCACTGCGTAATGCCTTGTGACCATTCCTCACTCAAACTCTTGAAGAACTGTAACATAAAAATGCTGTGGTATCATAGATTATCTTCAATTCACACACACATTTACTGTTCCTTGAGGAAGTGAGGGCGTTTGAAAATGCCTGTGGTAGTACCTTTTCTATGCAAGTTTATGACCTGAACACTAATTATAACACTATATACTATATACACTATATTTCACATTAGAGTTTTCCAAACCAACTAAAATTATTGCACCGCACTCTTTGTAACCGTATAAGATCATCTAAATAAATGTCAGATGAGGGCTTGAGTCCAGAGTGCTACATTAGTTTTTGTTTACTGCCCAGAATAGCAAAGCACAGATTAAAATCTGCATATTTGACAGTCTTCTCTTGGAATGATTGCAGATAAAACCTTTCAAAACACATTTCGTAAGTTGCTATTGAAGCAGGCTTTGAATAACTGACATTTACTCCTGTGCTTTTCCTTGCAGGATAGCATACAGAAGATACGTATATCACTTCCAGCACAGGAAAGTTAACTCGGCTTCTTTGTAGTTGACAGTTCATAAAGTACATCATCTTGCATAGAAATTGTATTTTCAATACCTCCACCGGAATTGCGTTGCAAATAATAGCTAAAGTAAAGCCACTTGCATATAATAGGCAGATGTAACCATTAAGTTTTTGTGTTGCAGCTGTAATGTTATACGCCGTTACAACACATAAAACACAGCATCTGCGATCCTTAAACACAGAGGCACTACATTCCTGAATGGTGTTTTTTGTTGTGTGTGTGTTTTAGCATCTTTCAGAAAACTCGTTCATCTAGCTGGCAGCGTGCATTGTCAGCTCTGTACCATCCAGTCTCTCTGCCCCTTGGGGACTTCATTAAGCCCGGATCAGTACAGCTGAGGCCCACACAGCCCTCCTAGATTATTTCCTCCTCCTATCTCTCAACATCCATCTCTGTCCCTCACGCCCTATGTTATATTTTCTTCTATTTTCAATCCTCCTGATCCTTGTTGAACCTTGTTTGCCCTTACAGCATCCTTCCATGTGTTGTACCCAATGACCCTTCTAAAGTTTTTGTGTTAAAACTATGGGCATAAAATTGACAAGATTTTCCGATAACACGTTGGACAAAATGGTGTTTTGTCTGTGCGAAAACACATTTGATACAAACAAATATATTCATGCTTATGTATTGTCACCAAGTTTGCAAGCTATTATTGTTACAATTTTACTGTCATCTTTAGTCCCTCCTGAAGATAAAGTTTTATTATGAATACCTCATTTTCCCACATTTTTCAAGTTTTCCAAGTTCTGAAACTTCCTGTCCTGAAGTCATTGCAGAATTGATTTCAAATGGCAGCATATCCAGCTAGATAGTTGCAAACAAAGACCCCTCTGGACAACTAGATGTCCTAACCTGCAACTTTATGCCATTTCTCATCATTTCCACCAATAGAAATACAAACACACACACACCAAATGTTTTGATCAGATTTGCTTCGCAACCAAAGTTGTTCAAATTTTCACAAAAAGGTTCCGAGATCTTCTGGGCACTTCTTACCATATAAGCAAAATACATTGACAGATGATTCTCCACTTCATCCTATTATATGAAAAGAAGCCGAAACGTCCTGGTTGAAGGCTGTAATCTTACTCTGGTGTCATCATTTGCAATCAGAGTTGTAGTTGTGACAGAGTAATGGAGCTGTGGAAATGACTTCCTGCCCCAATACCCGACTGACCCACTTGTGATTGACTACTTTGCTCAATCACAGCATCACATCCTGTTTTTTACATTAAATCACGTATAACCAAACAGCATCTTTCAGGCCAGCTGAACTATTTCAGGTCCCATTGTACTGACCTTTTCACCCCTACCAGGTACCTGACAGCAAGTGACTAAAAGCAGACCAGTAAAAGGACTCGTCAACCATCTTTATAAATGGTTTTCTAGCTACTCCATCTTGATTTCACTATGCCCAACTACCAAAATGAGGCAAATGATCTGTGGTAAACAGTTGTTGGTCATGTATGAGATGTTTTAGTGTGCCTCATGATTTTTTTTCTCTCTTGTAAACCAGAAGCCGGCAGCCAGTGAAAATGTTTTGGTTTCAATTTTTATACCGACTATCGGTCTCAATCAATGGTGAACTCACTGCACATTTTCAAAAAAAAATTTTGTGCTATTGTTCTTCAAAATGAAAGTCATGTACCCTGCATTCATGTCATTCATTATTAGATATTAAATACTCAAAGAACGGGATTTCGCCTGATTGTAGTTTACAGAAAGTTATGCAACTTTCTGTTTTGTTGTGTGTGCCAGGTGTGAATACGCATATGTGTGCATAGTAGTTTCAGTGTTGGTACTTTTTGTGCGTTTCCGCACAAAGACTTGGTAGCTATGACCTCACCATTTGTTAGGACCTCACAGTAGAGAGGCACGGGGGGCCGAACCTCTGCCATAAAGGGACTCTGTTCTCTACAAAACATTGACTTATTGTGTTGTTGTGTGGGCACAAGGATCATTTGTAAACAATAGCCGCCTTGATCTGGCTGCTCTTACTAATCTCCGTGCCCTTCCTATCCTCTTCCTTGTATGCCCTCTGTCGCATCGATACCTTCTACCCTCGTGCAAGTGCCTTCCTTGTGAATGCTGTGCCATGTTTCGTACCAGATTACCAGTCTGTAATCACGCGATGTGAGCGGATCTGTCCGAGTGTCCTTGGCATCCCATAAAGTGGCAGATTTCTGTCTAAAGCTCTGCGCTGCTGATTATTGAATTTCCGTAGTAGTAATGCATTTAGACTAAAACTGGCATGTGTCTTTGTGTGTGATCTGCTTATATATCTGTTCATACATCCACATATGTGTGAGAAAATTATGATTTCAGTGCTCGGGAGGGTGCAATGGGTTGTGTGAGGTTATGCTTGCTCTCTCTTTTCTGCAACTGCTATTCAAAACGCTTTCCATTGTGGGCGGCAGTGCTAATTGCAGATGGAGCTAAATATTTAGTGACAGTTTTGACAAGCTGGAAAATGTAGCAGTGGGCTGCGAGGGGCTCAGACCAGTCCCCTTTTGTTTTGTTTTACCTCGTGCCTCGTGAGTGCATAATGAAAGTCTCCGGTCTCCCCTGTTTCTTCAAACACTCCCATCCCCTCCCCCACCAGCCTTGTTTCAGTGCTTTTGCAGAGAGGAGAATATCCTCCGTCAGGATAGGAATAGAGCGTGATATAAATAAAACCAGAGGGAGGCAATAGATAGAAGAGGAGAGACCCAGCCAAAGCTGTGTTGGTGGGAGGGACAGAGCATGAGGGGTGAGGAAGGAAGGGAGGAGGGAGGGGGGGGGTTGTCTCATGCCGCGCAAGAGCTGTGCAACTTCTTGGCAGCATTTCAGAAATGAGCCTCAGAAGCTTGGCGAGCCGAGCAGACATATTGAAACAAGGATGGTCACTGCGTTGCACAAAACCTAGCTCTTTACAGGATGGTCGGGAGGCACCTCTCCACAGGTATTTCATTGCTGTGTAGCACATCGCCACCTCCTTATTCTGTCTCCTTTTTTCCCCTCATCTCTGTCTCTTCTGCATTGTTTTGGCTGTTAGTACTTGCGCACTATTTGGATGATCACTTTCAAATATTAAAGCCGCAGCGACATTGCATTACAGGGAAGCGCACTGAGTTGTTACGTTTTTGTGTTTATTACTCTGAGCAAAGCATGCATGGTATTGAAAGCAGCGATTGCAGAGGTACTGACTGACAGTAGATTGGAGCCTCTTTGGCTCTAGTTCAGGACTGAGAAAATGGCGGTCGTGCACTTCTCAGTGGAGTGACGCTACCAAACGACAGTGCTGTGTGTATCAGAAACACAGTGCCCTCTTTTTTTCTCCTCTGCTCTCTCACTATGTCCTCTGTCCTTCTGCTTCAGTTAAATTAACAGAAGAAAGCTTTAAAACGGGTCGTACACCGATACTGTCGCTCTCCTGGTGCAGTTGTGACACTACACACATGCAAACTACGCATGCATGTGAGGTTGTATGTAAACAACAACAACTACAGCATGAGGTGCAGCAGAAATTAGGCAATGGTGTGGGGTGGATCAGTGCTGCAGGTATGATCTGGACTTAATTTATGCCCACTAATGGACACTTTGAAATTCCAGAGGAGACGCTGGTAACTCTGTATGGCTCAAAGAGAAGCTGAAACATTACATCATGTTGACAGAGCGATTGTACAGGCAGATGAAGGATGACAAGTTGATTTAAAATAAAAAAAGGGGGGGGGGGGGGGGGGGGGGGTACCGGGGCTCAGAGAGGACGACTGAACCGTTGTGCTTAGTGTTGATCGAAGGTCATAACTACGGTGCATTATGGATCATAATTTAAGAGTGACTCAGCGTCAAGGTTCTTTTTATTTAATATTTTCTTTATGTTTCACAAGTACTTCTTCTGGCACATTACTTCATTTACAATACACTTCAAATTAGTGAACAGGATCTACATTTATGACCCCAAAATACAATTTGGGATATTCATTTATTATTTGGTGATAAATTAATTTAAAAGTACATATTCAAAACTCGTTTGTGTTGCTTTGTCCTGAGAATTGCAGCTAATAATCATTTGATGTAAAGTTAAGATATGTCAGCAACTTGGAGGCACAAGTTCGCGCTTTAGCTTACAGATGTATTCAATCAGTATAACAGTGTAATAGTATATTGTTAAACCCCTGCTTATTTTCATTATAGAAGGAATTGGATAACAAAAAATGTAAAGTGATGGTTATGTTTTCATAAATGTTATCTTCTAATTAAAGCTTGTTCTGATATTATATTGATGAATCACCTCTCTGTGTGATCATTTCTAATTTGAGTGGTGTGTATTTTCAATATTAAAGCTTCTTGTATTGTCTGTGTCCGCAAGAGACGACGTCTTACATGTTGCCATGGTATTTCAGCCTTATTAAGCTTATGTGGGTGGGATGACGTACAACACTTGTGCTTCTCAGATGAGTTCTGTTTGCTCATGCTCATACAGCTTTTTTTCTTTTCTTGCCTTACAGAACTGCCCCCACAGAGTGGCCAGGGGCCCCAGTATGATAATCCCCTCTGGGGACATCTGCCAGCCAACAGAAGTGCCACAAGTGCTGTATCTTCCACAAATCTCAGTGGCTGGGATCAACTGATCATTGACCAGAAGGACACAGAGGCTTGGCCTTCTATTACCCTCAGCCAGAGCCAGGCCTCTCCAGGAGGATGCCCTTTGGACACTGACTCTGGTCGCCTGGCCAGCAGCAGCAGCAGTACTAGCAGTAGTTGTAGTACAGTGAGTATGGCTACGGGAGCCAATAGCCAGACAGGCCACTTCCCTGCCAACCACCTTAGCAGCAAAGCCAACAGTGGGCCTGGCCCTGCCAATCATACTGGAACCAGCATGCTCTCAAGCCAGGTTGCATCTAATCGCAGCTGGGGCTCTGGGCCTGGACCCTCCCATTGCCCCCCTCAGTCCTCAGTGGGGAGTGAAGGGAAAGGTGACAGCGCGGTGGGAGGAGGCAGCAGAGGCTGGGGTTCTTCTTCATCATCCTCCACCACCAACTTTAACTTGAACCTAAACCCTAATGCCAACCCGTCTGCCTGGCCCATGTTGGGGCATGACGCGGGTGGCACAGGGGGAGGCAGCTCAGGAGGAGCCAACACCATTTCACCTCCTCAACCTATACCCAACCTCTGTAATTCATCTGGCCCCCCACCAGCCCCGACCAGCACCTGTACCGGAGCCAACACTAACAGCAACTCCTCGGGGATTGGCAGCGCCTGGGGCACTATAATGGCTTCTGATACATCAGAGCTACACCCCTCCCCATCCACGAATGTGTCTTTCAGTTCAGAACCTCAGAACCTTAAAACTGATGGACCAAATCACACTAATAAGCAGGAACCTCCAAGCCCCATCCGCAACATGCCTGGCTGGGGTAATGCACCTGTAGGCTTGGGTTCCATGGGTCAGCCACAAGCAGGAGGCTCCCAGGTCAATGGAGAAGATGTTAACTCAGTTTGGGGTAACAGTGGAAACTCAAAGGCAACTTCATCTAAAGAGGCACCTGGCTGGGACTCTGGCTGGGGACATGGAGGAGGTGGAGCGGGAAACTCAGGAGGCTGGGGTGAACAGTCTGGTGGTGGAGACTGGGGCAAGCAGCACACTGAAGAAGCCCAGGGAAGCTGGGATGCACCCAGTTCCCCCCCTCAGGACTCACAAACTAGTCCTTGGAACAGAGCTGTGAGCACAGCAGCTGCTAGTGAAGGGAGCAGTGACAGTATGGAAGGACATCCCCAGCGAAGAGACCACTCATCCAGAGATAATCCAGCTCCTTTGTTGCCTGCCCAGGATCTGGACCCCAGAGTGCTGTGCAACACTGGCTGGGGACAGACCCCTGTTCGCCAGCACACCTCCTGGGACATGGACGATACTAAACGCCAGAATGAAGGAGGCACTGAATCATGGGGCTCTGGCCCTACCACTCCAAGCGATGCCCAGGCTCCATCCAACAGTAACGCGGGCCCAACTCAGAGGACTGATTCTGGGAGCAAAAATGATGTGCCTGGTTCTCAGGGAGCCTCAGGCTGGGGTGGAAACATGGCTACCACCAATCAGCCCAGCCCTGGCTGGGGAGAGCAATCGAACAACATTAAGCCCACAGGTGGTCCAGGTGGTCCTGGTGGTCCTGGTGGTCCAGGTGGGCCAGGTGGCCCAGGTGGCCCAGGTGGTCCAAGTGGTCCAAGTGGTCCAGGTGGCTGGGGGAACTCTCCAGCAGGTGGGCCTACTTCCACCAATATACCCAAAAATGGAGGCCAGTCCTGGGGGGAGGAGAAATCTACTGGTTGGGAAGATTCTCACGTCAAGTCAACAACGCAGAGCTGGGGAGAGCAACCCAAGACATCCCACAACTGGGGCAACAGTGGAGGAAGCAATAATACGGGGGACTGGCGAGAACAAGAGGAGAGCAAAAAGAGCCCCACTAACCCTGCATGGGAGGGAGGAGATCAAGGGGGCTGGAAGGAAAACCCACGAGGCTGGGGGATGTCTTCTTCAGGATCTGGTATATCTGGAGCTGGAGGAAATGGGGGATGGGGAGAATCAGCACCCCAGCGTCCCAGTGGCCCTCCTCAAGGATGGGGAGGCAAGCCTCAGGATGGGCCCAGTGGTAATAGTGGATCAGGGAGCATGGGCTCTTGGGGTGGCTCAGGCTCAGTAAAGCAAGGTGCAGGCTGGAGTGGGGGTAAAAAAGAGTCCTCAGCAGAGGTAACAGGTTGGGAAGAGCCCTCCCCTCCTTCAATCCGCCGTAAGATGGAGATAGATGATGGAACTTCCGCTTGGGGTGACCCTGGTACCTACAGCAAGTCAGTTAATTTGTGGGACAGGAACAATCCGGGGATGTCCCAAGCAAAAATTACCACTGGCGGCAATAATCCCCCAGGTTCCAACAACAACCACTCCCACTCTCACAATCACCCTTATCATGGGCCACCTGCACCTTTACAGAACCATAGCCAAAATACCCAAAACCCAGGGCCCCCCAGTGGCCCTATGGAACCTACTGTGCAACACCCGTCTGGGCCATCTCACAACAGAGGTTCCTTGATAGCTAAAGGTAAGACAACATCATGCTTTGATTTTTCAGTCTTCTATTAATAATTGACAATGGTCAAGCTCATTGGTATATACATAAAAAACACATTCATAATTTAAATAGGTGAACTTTAGTCCATTAAATGTTCTCAAAGTAAATTGTTGTTTTTCTGTGATTTGTTTTCTCTTTTATATTACTCAAAGTAAAGGTATCAAACATGAAAGCTGGTTAGGTAGTTGGTGCAGTGCACTATTAGACTCCAAGCTGTTGATCCACTTAAAGGTAAAATCTTGACCTAGTTCGCTCACTTTGGATTTACATCTAATCAAGTCTCTAAATCAGTCAAGCAAGTGCCAGCCTTGTCCTTCCCAGGGTCTCCTCGCATTTAACAACACCAGATACTTGTAACCCTGGCAACCCCACATGGGCACCCAAAGGAAGCACAAGAGTGCTATTTACAAAGTGCTTGTGAAAATACTGATTCACCACAAACAGTTTGAAACGAATCGGAAGTGAGTGATTATATGGGAGCCACCATCTGTCAGTAGTTGAAGGGAGGAGATGGAGCAGTCCCCCCCCCCCCCCCCCCCCCCCCCACCACCACTAACATGGGAGCAGACGCCCCCTGCTGTCCTGCGCTTGACCTTGCACGCCGTTTCCACTTGATAGAACACATCCTGATAGACGACTATTATTGATCCTGTAATAGGCGAAAAGCCAATCAGAGGAACCATAAGGTCTTTATCTGCACTAAAGCAAGAAAGAAATGGGAAAGTTGGTGTGTCCCATTGTTTGTGGTTTAAATCAGGATAACTCTTAGCCCAGCCATACCAGGAGGATGAATGTTAGCTATAATTTTGGAGCAGCCTTTTGGACTTGACCTTTCCCTGGTGAGAGAGCTAAGCTGAGCCTGGCACTGTCACAGCCCTAGAGACTGCACTGTGTGTCTCGTGCCAAAAGGGATTGGACTGCGCCAAATCTTAAATGGGCATCTCCTCCCTCTATCAACTATCCTGCTAAGCCAGGCACAGGATTTTGCCTCCCCACATGGTTAGCACTTCACACTTCAAAACAGGAGGATAAATGGGGTCTTCTTGTTAATCAGAGACTTGTTATGGACATTAATGGTCATTAACTAATCTGATGTGAGATAGATACTGCAAAACTACACAAACCAAGCAAATCTTTTTAGACTGGTGTCTCGTTCTGGAGTTCATTGTGTATGGAATAGAAATAGATAAAATAGTCTCAAGATGTCATTATAACCATGTTTTAAGCATTTGTCATTTGGGTTGAAGGACAATACAAAGTTAAATCAGTCAAGCGCAACAAGATCAGTTTGTCAGGTAGCATTATGTTTTATAGAAGCTTTCTAAATCTCAAAGTAAAATTTTCTAAGTCATAGCTTACCATTGTATGTGAAGCTCGTTTCTCAGGTATTTGGTTATGTGAAGCGAGCTTTTGATCAACAAACTGTTGTCCTTGTATGTCCTCCAGGTTGGGGAGAGCTACCCAGCTCCCACACGAAATCAGAGAGCACGTGGGGGGAACCTGCACCTTCTCCGGTCAGTGTAGATAATGGCACGTCTTCCTGGGGAAAACCTACCGGGAGCTGTGGGGGCTGGGGAGAAAACAACCCAGAAAATTACGGAAGGGGCAATCCACCAATGACATCTGCACCATGCAAACCTGGTAAATATCATTGTCTTGTAATTTAATATTGTTTATCGCCTTCAGGAACAGTGACACCAGAAAAAGAAGTTCTCTAATTTTCTTGTGTCAAGTCAAATCGAGGACATCAATATGGCACAAGGGAAACAAGAAGCTGGTGCTTCTTTTTTTTTTTTTTTTTTTAACAAAAATCTATACTGACCCCTAGTGGCTGCATTGTTACCTGGTGATCAGATTTATGTTTCTCAGTTCAGTCTTCTTCTGGAGATGTGAAAACCCACTTGCATTTTTCATGACTAACCTAAGACGCCCTATGAAATATTCACATTTTCAAAACAATTACATTGGAAGTTATTTAAAACCTTTTTAAGAAGCTTTTTCAAAACTTTTGTGCAATACAAATAAACACTGTTACACTGTATATACTATAGGCTATATAACTATAAAAACGTGAGTTTGGAAAGTCAAACCAACCAATCTCACATGCTAATAATGGTTTCAAGAGTCCTATTAATGGGACAGATTTCTCACCAGATCTTTGAAAAAGGGATGTGCAAAGCAAAGGAGTTGTGCTTTATAATTTCGTCAAATTCTACAAGTCCTACAAAAGCACCTGAATGTTTTCCATATCTTTTCAGTCATGTGTTTTGTAACTTAGCTAAATTTGAAACGACACAAAGAAATACTTCAGTCACTAAATGTGGTCATTTGCCAATTAAAGTATTAGGACATTCAGGTTTTTTTAAGATGCGTCGTCTGCTTAAATAACATGATTGACTGAAATCCGGTAAATTTTGTAGTACTTTTTGCTCTGTATTATATCTTTGAAATTGTTGTTTGATCATCATCACTGCTGGTTTTTTTTACATGTAGTTTTCCCTCACTGTGTTTTTCAGTCCCTAAACCTATGCAAGACGGATGGGGCGGTGGAGGTGAAGAGCTCACCATGTCAGGTGGTCAGTGGGATGCAGAGGAGGGAGACATGTGGAACAACACTGCCTCCCAGGAGAGCAACTCTTCCTGTAACTCGTGGGGAAATGCATCCAAAAAGGGCCCGCAGAAGGTGTGCAGTAGGACTGTATACACATTAAACAGTCTCTTATTCTTTCATTTAATTCATTTATTGGAATTTTATTATGGTCCAATCACCTTCATCAGGGGAAGATCCCAGGGAAGCAGGAGGATGCCTGGATCATGAACCGTCTCATCAAGCAGCTGACAGACATGGGCTTCCCTGTGAGTTCAACTGCCAATAATAAATACTTGTTGTAGAAACTATGAACTACTCCAGGCCTCTTGGTGGATTTAACAGAGTGCACAAATGTACCAGTTCTTCATTGTTGAAAAATCTAAACGTGACACATTGTACACGTGGTACATTGTGATCGATATTTTCTACAATTCTCTCACGTTTTGTACATCGAGTAACAATAAATAAAAATGTAAAAACACACAAATGGACAATTTGAGCTTTTTGTCTTTTTAGATCTTTTTGTTTTAAAAATCAAACTACATTTTTAGAATGACTTAAAATCAGCTTTACCTGTCTTCCCCCCATTGTTTCAGTATTAATTTACTTTTGCATCACTCTTTGGTGACTCTCCAGAGGGATCCGGCAGAGGAGGCGTTGAAAAGCAACAACATGAACCTGGATCAGGCCATGAGTGCCCTGCTGGAGAAGAAGACGGAGTTGGACAAACGTGGGATGGGGATAGCTGGCCACGACTACAACAACGGGCTCATCAACAAGCCCATTAGCTGCCCTCGGCCTCCGCTTCTTTCCAAAGACCCCTCAGCGGATCCCCGTCTGCCCTTCATGGATAAGGTGAGTCATACAAACATTAAGGTAGTTAAAAATATTGAGTAAGCAGGAAAGCAACTTGACCAGAAGATTACAGCAAAGCCAGTTGTTGATAGGCAAGCTTACTTTTCACAAACGTAAAACATGGGATTTGTGATATAAGCAAATTACAATTTTTCTACAACCCCGGAGCCAGCTAAAACCAAACTTTGGCGATCACTGCATTAATTAAGAAACAGACAGTACATATGTTTTTATTTTAGGTAATTATGCAATATAATTATAATGCAAAGTATCTCAAGTTATAATCAGAAATGCAGGTCGGATTAGGGGAACAGCTTGCAGGATCATATATGTTGTGCTTTTGTATTGAGGAGTGGAAAATGGCAAGTCACAAGTGATCACCAGTGTAGTAGCTTTTGCTGTCACACGTCTCCCAATGCATCCTTCAATAAGCAATGTCTGTTTCTGCTTTGAGAGCATCTCATACATTTGAGGTGCTGTAGCACTGCTGGAAAACAAATAGCAAAAGTTTTGGACAGCCATCCATCCAGCAATCCTCATTCATACCGCTTCATTCGACTTCGTCATGATGCTTTAGAGCCAATCCCAGCTGACAATAAGCGATGGCAGGATGTACTCTGTACATGTCACCAGTCCATCACAGGTCAAACACAGACTGACACATTCACACCAGTGGCCAACTTAGAGTCAGCAATTAGCCACAAATGGTTTTGGACTGTGGAGGGAAACAGGAGTGGCAGAGAAAAAGCTGTTAATGACACTTATATATTGCATTTGAGAGCTTAGCTGTGTTTGACAAGACTCTGAACTGTTTCTCTGTCTCCGCAGATGCCGAGTGGAATGTTTGGCGGTGGTGGAGCAGCACAAGCTCGGGCAATGCAGCAGCCGCAGCCGCCTCCTCAGCCACCAGTGCCGCCTCTCAGCTCCTCTCAGCCTAGTCTACGTGCTCAAGTGCCTCAGTTTCTCTCCCCTCAGGTATGCTCACACACGCAAATACACAGATTTGCTTGCACATGCAGCCCAATTTACCACTTACTTAACAGTTTACTTGGCAAAAGCTTTATAACATATGCAGGAATTAATATTTTATTTCAGACCTTAAAAACATCTCTAGTACAATTTTCTCATATATTATGTATCAATTTAGGTGCTGTTAAGCGCTATACATCATGCAAGAAGGATATATTTGTCGGTCCTGTCTTTTCTCTCTTTAGCACAGTTAAAACAAATGATGTGTTGATTGTCCTCCAACAGGTTCAAGCACAGCTCTTACAGTTTGCAGCAAAAAACATTGGTCTGAATCCTGCACTTTTAACTGCACCAATAAACCCTCAACATATGACCCTTCTGAATCAACTTTACCAGCTGCAACTGGTGAGTCTCTTTTTGCTTTTTCTGCTCTCAGTTCTTGTGATACGTCACATATTATTCCTTTGAGGCTCATATCTTGGACTGGAAACAAAAATGCTCTTACTACCCCGAGTTCAAGAAAATGGCAGAAGCACAAGATGTCCACCAGATGACATTAGATATTCCTTTACAAACTTCAAAACCCAATGTGTGTTTTTTTTTATTTTTATGTTGTTTTCATAGAAACTCGCATAGAAACACTAAGACATAACAGTTAATGAGACTTTTTCACATTTAAATCTTGCCTACACTTGATCCACAGGCGTACCAGCGTTTACAAATTCAACAGCAGATGTTGCAGGCGCAACGCAACGTTTCTGGCCCCATCCGACAACAAGAGCAGCAAGTAAGTTTCTCTTTAAGACCGACTCATGTTTTCTGCTAACTGAGTAACCCAGAATGCAAGATAAATTTGTGTGTTGTAAATATTAATTTCACCTAAATAAGTTGACGTCCATCATCCTGACAATCCTAAACATGTCTGCATTTGGATGTCATCCCAGGTTGCACGTACAATCAATAACATGCAGCAGCAGATCCAACAGCACCAGCGACAGCTGGCCCAGGCCCTGCTGATGAAGCAGCAGCAACAGCAGCCGCCCCCTTCCCACTCAGGCCTGCATCCTGGCGGGTCAAAATCCTCCCTGGATTCATTTCCAGGTCACCCCCAGGCTCCAGGCCTCCCTGACCTGCAGACCAAAGAGCCGCAGTCATCGTCCAACACGTACAGCCCCTACTCTCTCTGTGAGTAGTGTCCGCTTTGCTCTTTGAATTTCATAGCACTGTGTCGATGTTTGGATCTTATTGCTAAACATCACTCTCTGTGCCATCAGCTGGACTGAATCCAAACATGAATGTAAACTGCATGGAGGTGGGAAATCTTTCTATGAAGGAACCCCCACAACCCCAGTCTCGCCTGTCACAGTGGACACACCCAAACTCCATTGAAAGCCTATCTGGAAACTCCTCTCCTCTTGAGCCCAACATGGGCAAGCATGGTGAGATGAGACTAGGAATCCCTACTTAAAATGAACAATCATGATTAGAAATCAGAAACAAAATGACTGAAAGCAGCATTTTGCTTGACAATATTTTTTCTTTGTTCTATCCCCCTCTCTCAGGTGCCAACCTGGGTCCTCCTGGTAAACCCCCTCAGCTGGATGATTCCTACAGCCCCTACAGCCTGATGTCCAGCACTGAGTCTCCCACCAGTCCCCTGGTTGCACCAGACAGCTGGGGACAGGGCAAGAGTAACAGTGACAAGATGGCCAACGGGACCAATATCAACTGGCCACCAGGTGAGGAACACTTTATTATCATTTGACAACCTATTGTACTGTTCCCTCTAGGTGTTATATTTAGCACTATCTGAAATGACAATATGCATAATCTGCACCAACATAATTTAAACAAATTTAATCAAAGGGAAGCGCATGCCAAATGGGCTCACTTGAAAAGCATGTCGAGTGATATAGGTAGGTTTGAGGCACAATTTGGTTTGTACTTGCAGGGAATTTCTTTCACTTTTTTTCCTCACTAACAGACAAAACTAATTGCTCTGTGGTGGCGCCAATCACCTGTGAAACTAATATACATTTAGATTTATTATATTTTAGCAGTAGGGAAGAAGTGGGATGGATGCTGCAATGTATGTTCTATGTTTAGTGTCTAAATGATTTTCAGAAGTATGGAGCCAAAATAGCTACTCATATTTTATGGTATTGGTGGGTGTTTTTTCTTTCAAAACAGATCATGGTTTCAATGGACTTTCCTCCTAACATAAATCTGAAAAAACCTAAAGGAAAATGCCGTTTATTTTATAGTTTCATTTTATTTATTTATTTATTTTTTATTTACTTTCAGAATTTTGCCCTGGGGTACCCTGGAAGGGCCTCCAGAATATTGACCCAGAGACTGACCCCAACATGACCCCCGGCAGTGTCCCCAGTGGGCCCACCATCAACACCAACATCCAAGATGTCAACCGGTACCTGCTCCGGGACCGGAGTGGAGGGGGGAACAGAATATTGCAAGGTTTGCTTCATTTAATGTGTGGGAAGAGCATCTGATTTATCTTCGGATACAGATGCTGTGTCCCAAATTCCAAAACGCATTCTACATTACAGTCCAGTAGAACATGAATGAATCCATACACTCCAGAGTTATTTCTCTCTAGAAAGAAATGTAACAGAACAATATCTTTCCCCGTGTATTTGGAGTATCCAAAGGGCCTGCTTCTTATTCTTTTGTTCCTCATTGTCCTACTTTTAACTGCTGTTGTAATCATTATCATTTACCACTTCTTTATACTCTTCTTAATGAACTTGCTTTCCTCATCTTTAGTGTTTTGTTTTTTTCCTTTCTTTCTTCCATTTTCTCTTTCTGCTACTTTTCCTTATTTGTTTGTGTTTGTCTTATTTGTGTTGCTGGCATCGGCTCAGGCTCCTCTCCCACTTCATCTCAGAACGAGGCTCTGCCTCCCTCCACTGATTGGCCAGTCAGTGCCTACACTAGTTCGTTCAGTCTTTCGTCCCCGGACATAGACGATGCAGGTACATGGTTTGTCCATAATCCCCCACCCCCACCCCAACCTGACTGCAGTGGCTAATCCCTGCAAATCAGCTTTATCCTCCCCCTCCTGTGACTGTAACTCCCCAAGCCTAAACCATTCACTGGAGAGATACATCGCTCCTTTTTCATTCAAGTCACAGCTCCTGATTAAATTTGACCTTCGTTTGAGCCCCGTCCCTGTCAACCGTGTTTTTCATGTAGTGCATATTCCTCCTGAATGCCAGTGTTATCTGTATTCCCTCTATTGTGTGCCATGGAAAACACAATGAGAGTGAAGAGCAGTGGTTCCTAACCTCATTGCGGTACCGCCGCCATGGTCTGTGAATTGCCAAGTCTTCTCTCGATTCTCAAAAAAAAGGGTTAACCCTAATGCTAAGGCTGCAAGGGTTAACCCTAACCCTTTGACATCTTCAAATGTAATTTTGACAATGTCAGAGCAGGCAAAGTCCTGTTGGGAACCACTGGTTTATTGAGTGTTGCTTTAGTTAGATTTTCATTGACTAACTCTGAAGTAATTACCTTCTGAAGTCGTGCTCGCAAACTTCTCATACACATGCTCACACAACGTAGGGAGAGATTTTCGCAACTGACAATTGTGCATGACTGCCAGCCAAGTAATTGTCCTTTTTGCTCTAGTTTATATGTATGAAGTCTCCTTGAGGTGTATGAAGGGTACTTTATATGAGTTGTTGGTGTCACTAAACACAGAAAACATGATATAGATATCAAACTATTATACATCAGCCGAGAGTTTCTGTGTATGCATTTCCACCTAAAGACCTCTGAGTATTAAAGCTGGACATATTTAGAACATTGGTAAAAATGTAAGAAGTGTCTTATGAAGAACTTGGCTAGTCACAGCAGATGATTTTCGGCCAATCGGTTCAGCAAACTAACTCCTCGCGTGATGCTTCGCGTCCAGGTAAACTGTCAGAGATGAAATCCACCTGGTCTCCAGGCCCCATCTCGCACAGCCAGGCTTCCTTGTCCCATGAGCTGTGGAAGGTCCCCCAAGGGCCTCGGAGCAGCACCACGGCCCCTTCTCGCCCCCCACCGGGCCTCACCAACACAAAGCCTTCCTCCACCTGGGGGGGCAACTCTCTGGGTCTGGCCCAAGGCTGGAGCAGCTCCTACACCACAGGTAGTGTCACAGTGAATTAAGTGTTTATGGTATCAAAGTTAATTCCAACATCTGTAATAAAGTCTTTGCTTTTTGATGATAAACAAACCTGTGTACTGTGATTAAATAGATTTAACATTTTTACAATTCAATCAGGGGCTGCTTTATTATACTTGAGTAGTTGTTTTTTTTTTAGATATTTGTACTTAAGTATTTTTTAAAAACTGCTTACTTATATTCCCAACATTTGAATACAAACATCTGTACTTTCTCCTTGTTAACTTGAAAAGTGAAAAAGCAGCTGACGATAGCAGTTTTTCCGAGTTCATATATCTGAACCTCTAAACTTTTTACATTTTATCAAATAAGCATAATTATTACTTTCACTCTTGGATATCATAATCGTTTCGAAATTATCTGGCAGTTGAGTCTTGAAGGCAAATTACACTTAAGATAAGTTCTCAGATATAAACAGTCACAAAACAATGAAGCAGAACTGATGATATATATTTTTTTAATGTTATTTGAAATGTGAGCTGTATTAAAGTTAGTCTAACTGACTCAAGCCGACGATTTGTTTTCTCTCACACTCAGCATGTACCACGTGGAGTACAGACAGCTCCAGCAGGACCAGTAGCTGGCTGGTTCTGAGAAACCTCACTCCACAGGTAACACTCGTTCACAAAGATGGGCTGTGTGCATAGCAAACGGTGGCTTGAATGTTCCACCCTGGTGGCTTCTGTCTTTTCCAGATTGATGGTTCGACTCTGCGTACACTGTGCATGCAGCACGGCCCCCTCATCACATTCCACCTCAACCTGACACAAGGAAACGCCGTGGTGCGCTACAGCTCCAAGGACGAGGCTGCCAAGGCTCAGAAGTCCCTGCACATGTACGCGCTTTTAATATGGTTTGCTTTGCATTCACACTCGATGTGACCATCAGACCTCAAGGTTGGAAATGGATGGTGTTTATTGACATTTTGTTTTTGTTATCGACTTAGGAAATATATAGTGAATTCAGAACATATGCAGAAATTAAACTATTTCACACATTAAGGTCTGCAGCAAATAAACTGTAATTCGTACACTGTGTTTAGTAGATATGCACTTGTGTTTTTAGTAGATCCAGACAATGTAAACGCAGCCTTAAGGACAATTAACCATTATGCTTCC
The DNA here is from genome assembly GCF_963383615.2 of Lipophrys pholis. Classification (NCBI taxonomy): domain Eukaryota; kingdom Metazoa; phylum Chordata; class Actinopteri; order Blenniiformes; family Blenniidae; genus Lipophrys; species Lipophrys pholis. The sequence continues at coordinate 8,789,338 of NC_137647.1, forward strand.
GTCTTGGTTTTTTTTTTCTCTCTCTTGTTTCCACCCGTCTCTGTAGGTGTGTGCTGGGGAACACCACCATCCTGGCAGAGTTTGCCGGGGAAGAGGAAGTGAACCGCTTCTTTGCACAGGGCCAGTCGCTCGGTGGAACCACCAGCTGGCAGGCCACTCCAGGCACCAATCAGACGAGGATGACTGGCACCGGGTCTGGAGCCTCCCACCCTATCGGTCACTCGCCCCACTGGAACAACAACAACGGCTCCAACAGCAGCAGTAGCAGTGGCCTGGGAGCAGGCGCCACAAAGACAGGCGGAGAGCTGCTGTGGGGCGGCGTTCAGCAGTATTCCAGCTTGTGGGGACCCCCGAGCGGCGAGGAGGGACGCGTCATGGGGAGCCCCACCCCAATCAATACACTGCTGCCTGGGGACCTGCTGAGCGGAGAGTCCATGTAGGAAAAAAATGAGCTGAGGCTACACAAACACCAACAGGAGCAAGAACCTTGCAAATCAATGTGGAGATAATCAGTGTGGGCGTGAAGGTGAAAAGGCGGGCACGAGGAGGACGAGGCTACATTGTCGCTGCTTGCCCTCGTCCGCCTCCTCTGCTGCTTTTTCTTTTTCAGGCGCAGTTTCTTTTTTTTCGTGTGTTTGAATCTCAGTTAAGGATTTTTGGTCACAGTGTTCAGCTTTTTTTCTTTCTTTTTTTCTTTTTTTTTCCTTCTGAAGACAAAGGAAGAAGTCTTTCATTCAACAAAGAAAGATTACTTTTTGCAGAATTGAACTCACCGTGTGAAACGTACTTTAGTCAAACTGGCACAGAGACAAGCTGCCATCTTTAAACTTGCGTAATCCCTCACTGCCTTTTGAGGCAATCATACTGCACCTCAGAGATCCATTAAAAAAAAAAAAAAAAAAGGCATCATTCCCAAAGTAAAAACCTTTCAATCAAGAGTGGTTGTTGAACTTTCAGCTGGTCCAGACTCTACATTTGTTTCTCTCAGCACTAATATTAGCCTTAAACTATTTCCTGCCCTGCTATCCTCACTCACTCTGTACTTGGTGAAGAAGCATACGGACACTTGCACACCCTTATCTCTGAGCCAGTGAAAGTGGAGAGTACATGCTGCTGCGGCTTAACATGAACAACCACAGCTGAAAACTTTAGTGCATTTTTATTTGTTTTGCAAGCAGATTGAGTTTCCCCACACAACGCTCAAAGGGAATGATGCAACTCTGTTTGCCTTGTTCAAGCCATTTATTTTTGTAGTGTTATTTTTTTTCTAATTGTTATTTTTTTTCTTGGAACCATTGCAAACAAAGCTAAGAAATGATATTATTCAAATGTTGTCTGTCAATCTTATCCGGCGCGGAAAAGGAGGGGAGAGTCGGGGGTTGGGGGAGGTTGTTGCGTGTCCAAACAACAAAATGAACCACTGCAATTACTTTGGAACTGTAAGGACGAAACACTTTAATGCACCTCAACTCGTCTGCGGACAAACTTGCAGTTTGGTCTCAGTCTCAGACCCTCTCACTGATACCCTGGACAGAAACCTCAAGTTGTGGCCCTGCCAGTCCTTTCCTCCCACCGCCCGCTCCGCCTGCAAAACACCCATTTCAAGCGACGTGCAATATAAGCCACAGACTCTACCGTCCAAGCACTCCACTGTGCCCTCTCGTAGAAGCAGAGGGGACCCTAAGGAACGAGTGAACTACAAAAGAACTTTCAATCTGCCCCGCATTCCCCACACCCCCAAAGAAGAAGAAAAAAAACTGCCACTACTACTATCGCCCTTCGTCGTGACCCCCCCCCCCCCCCCCCCCCCCCCCCCCGTGAAGAGAGAGGGTTTGAACTTAGGAGAGTAGCAAGCTGGTCTTCAACCTTCCTCTGTCTGAGAAACAAGGACGTACACGCAATGCACTTCTTCAGCCGGCCTACTCTCCACACTCATGATACACACATGATACTGACCGGACTTTGGGGGGGGGGAGGGGAGGGCAGGTGTGTGTCTGTGTGCGTGTCTCTGTGTGTCTCTGTGTGTGTCTGAGGGGAAGCCGTCAAACCAAATTGAGAAGAGCCCGTTTTCCTTTTTACCCAGAAGACCTGTATTTTTTTGTTTTGTTGCATTAGTAGAAGAATCTGAAGCAAAGATGTGGTCTATCATAGCACTTAGCAGGAGCATCTCTGCTCCTCACGCCCTCAATGCCAACGAATAGAAGAAAGGAGAAGCAACGATGGCAAAAACTGAAAAGACAAAAAAAAAAAGCAATCTGCTTCTCTGAATACTTATTTTTCTGACTCAACATGGATGTGAACGTTTTTTCTTCTTCTTCGGAATCCTTCTTCCCTCAAGTCAGTGGGACCAGAAAGGATGTCAAACACGGTAGCAAAGTGAAGGGAAATACAAAGAAGAACTAACTGAATCGATGACGGGTGTGGCAGGGGAAGGGATGTGCCCCCCACCCTCCCCTGAAGCACTCATCCTCACCCTCTTTTATCAAAGTAAATATCACTGTTTGCAACTTTTGAAATCTTCAGCCTTGGTGTCTGGAAAACGCTCGACGTGTTCATGTTTTACTGGGTCCAGCAGGGAGGATCGCCATTTCTATCTCGTCCTGTTCATGTTTCTCTTCTTTCTATTGGAGGCCCTGCCAACCTGTGTGAAAGTGTGGCCACTGAGTGCCTGCCTGCTGCAGAGTGCAGTGCTGCAGCAGCCCCCCCCCCTCCCTCCCTCCCTCCCTCCCTCCCTCCCTCCCTGCGGATCGCTACAGACTGACTCTGACTCTCCTTTCTCTTCTTCCTCCGAACATCCTGGGCCTCGAGGCCAAGAGCAGCTCTTTCAGAACTGGCCCACCTGTATTAAAAGTTACTACTACTGCTACGCCAGAGTCTGTCCTCAGCAACCTCCACTTCCACTCTCTCTGTCTCACTCCTGCAAGGATCACTTTAGCCAGAGACGGAGCCGTTTGATGCGGTTTTTTGGGGGGGTTTTTTTTCCTTCTTTGGAAATCTCGGTTGTTACTTCTGGAAATTGCCAGTGTGCATATTTTTTTGTCATTGTAAGAAGTTTGCTGATGTTGTTGCTGTTATCATTGATGATATAGTTGATGATTGTTTCTCATGGTGATGATGATGATGATTTCATGGCTTATAAATATTGGTCTTTATGCAGTGGTTAGCTTCTCTCCTGCCCCTCCCACTGCCTCGCAGGCAAGGTACGCCTCAGACAGCCAGCGCAGCAACGCCAAATAAAAACACTGCAGGTTTGAGTTGTTGGAGTTTAACCAAGTGAGGAAACAGATTCTTTGTCCACCCAAAAGGGGGGGTGCCCAAAATCCATTTTTGTATTTGTTTGATAACACACTCATGTGATGTATTTCTAGTGTCAGTGAGCCTCACTCACACTGGTGCTTTGGGTTTAACTTGGTTACACCTAGAACAACCTCGACTGATAACAGCCTTTCATTTCTATGCAAAGACAAGGAGGTGTTCATTCACAGCCATCCCCCCCCCACATCTGCCAATCGGCACTTTTCTCTCGACCTTTACTACCAGGCAGCTTTCTCTCCAAACCTCACCAGGATTCAAACTGAAGGAGCCTCCCTGCATGTGGACGGGGGTTCTTATTGAAACGACCTGCTGGATGCACCAGTCGTTGGCAGACGGTCACTGCTTCAGTCTTGTGCCAACCGATTCACAAATATCTACTTCCGACCTTTCGACACGTCCTGATTTATTATCAGCATGATAGGAGTTTTTATTTTATTTTATTTTTTTAATGCTGCAGGAGGCGTACCCCACAAACTGGAGGAGTAGACGGGCAGGACAGATTAATGGCGCTGGTTCTTCTCCAAAAGGGAAACGCCAGCCTGCAGTAGGAGGAAGGGGAGGAAGTGTGTGTGTGTGTGTGTAGGGGAGGGAGGGGAGGGTTCCCTGTATGTTTGTGCACTGTTTATGGGTCACATCGGGTACATCTCTTTATAAAAAAAACCAAAAACATTATCTATTTCTTTATCATCAAGGTTTTCGCAAAAACTACAAAAAAAAAAAAAAAAACTTCTTTTCCAGCTGTGCACTGAGATGCCTGCGTTCTGTTTATCTGCAATCGGCCACCTTCTCGCCCTTCCCTCGGCTCCTTCTGTGAGCCGCGAGCGACGGGGGTAGAGGGGATACTGGCTGCATCCCAGAGGCTCCAGCTGTGGACCTGCAGCCTGCCGGCCGTGCCGGCCGATACATGGACAAGTCACCTCTGCACATCTGGCCTCCGGAGGGCCGGCAGGGACCGCACCACGTATCAGCAGGAAACAGGGACACACCTCAACGTTCGGTACCAAGTCTTAAAAGAAAAACTTTGGGGATTCGCCCTCTTCCAGAGTCTGTCGGACTCACGTCTTTCAACAAAACAATCACTATTGCCTGTGCTGTCTGTTCGTGTGATTGTTCCTGGAAACCCTGCGCCGTTGCTCCACACTGGACTTGAATCACGGAGCAGGTGTTTGTAGAGGGGGGGTGGGGGGAATCGGGGTCGAGGTCAAGTCTCAGATGTGCCCTAGGATTTCTTGGTGCAGCACCAGCACTGAGAGCCCCTCCCCCCCCTCCCTCTCCTCCCACAGCCTCATCATCTGCACTCTTATCTACCTGTCTAGTGTTGAAAATCTGATACTCTCCCTGATTTCATCTGTTGTTGTTTTGTTTTTTGTTTTTTTTTACGTCACATGGACTCAAAGGAAACTAGAGCTCAACTAGAATATGCTTCTCAATCATGGATCAGACAAGGGTTCGGGGGGCAGGGACCCCAAAAAGAGTTGAATTAGCAAATCTCTCTTTAAAAAAAAAAAAAGAAAAAAAAAAAACTAACAAAAAGGCCTGGGTTGAATATGCACATGCTAGCTCATACACAGCACACAACCGTGCCCGTACAAAACGGGTGTGTGCCTGCGTATGGCTAGATCTCTCTGTTTTCCACTTAGCCTAAGCCCTCTCTAGACCCCACCCCCACCCCACCCCCCCGCTTTAGCCCCCCCACTCACCCTGTGTCTCCCAACATTATATTCCCCACAAGACGAGATCATAAACATATCAGAGTAATACAAAATAATGAAAGCAAATACTTGAATCAAAAGAAGCGCCAATAATGTAATGTGAAACACTTTTTGTAGTGGATTTCTTTTCTTCTACTTGTCTCATTCATACACTTCAGAGATTTTATTATTTTCTCTTTTTTTTTTTTTTTTTTTTTGATAGCATCGGTTCGGAGTGAATACAATTTGAAATGCGAGTGTTGTTGAAAACTTAAGATCGACATAAAGGCAAATTTACATCTGTTGTATTTTGAGTGTTTGCACAAGGCTGCTTGTACTGTACATTGTCTGAATGAATGTATGTGTGTGTGTGAGGTGAAAATCCGTGCGAGAGCTCGTGATTCTTTTCGATTCAGTATACTTTTAATTGTTTTTGTTTTGTTTTTTTTGCTTGTCAAAACTATATTCTGATGTTAATTGTTACTAGCCTCTAGCGTTGCACTGAGTGTCGGCCTCACCCCTCATCCAGCTATATGAACAACATGATACAAGTACTGAGGGGCGACGGGGACAGTTCATGTGTAAATGTTTACTCAAGGACTAAAATAAGTGTGTTTTTAAAATGTAATGTTTATCTACCTTAGTGGCTTTCATTGTGGAATAATCCAAGAAAGTATGGATCATAATTGAGTATTGCACCATTTTTCAGACTATAAACTTAAAAAAAAACAAAAAACGAAGAAAAAAAACCTGAAAAAAAAGTCATATATCTTTCAAAAAAAAAAAAAAAAAAAATGCAGCAAAAACAAAACAAAAAAAAAAGTATTTTGCAGACCTGTGGCCATAGATTGGGGTAGAAGGACTTCAGCTCTCCCGAATCTGAGCAGCAGAGAGCGAAGGACAAGAGATCAGATGGAGCCTCGGTGTGTAGGGCTCACTTCAGAGGTGCCTACCTTTTTTTTTTTTTTTTCTCTTAGCTTTCTGTTGTTATTAACTTGCGTTCAGTTCACTCATGTCGTCATCTGTTTTTTGTTTTTTTTCTGCAAGGCCACTGACAGTTTACAAAAACAAAACACTTTATTTTCTGGAGTTCAAAAAAACAAAAATCAGCAAAACAAAGGAATTAAAGTACGAGAATGTCGAGTGAAAAAAGAATAAAAAATAAAAAAAAAGGACAAATGCTTCCATTTTTAAAGAAAAAAGTGTAACACAACACTTCACAGAATGAAGATTTCTTGTGCTACTTTCAGGACTCTGGGATTGAACAGTGTTGTCTTGTTCTGTTTAACCTTCTTCGTTCTGTGTTTAATGTTGATTTCATGGACTATCTGAAGCCTGTATGTTGTTTTTTTGTTTTTTTTTGATTATATATATTTTTCCTTTATATAAAATGAGAAAAATACATGAAAAAAAGAAGAAGACATAATTGCTCACTATCTTGCACACACACGAAAAAGTGGATCTTGTCTCAGGAAGGCCAGGGTTCCAGAGTACCAACTCCACGCCATTTTAATGTACATTTTTATGATGAGTTAAAAAAAAAAAAAAAAATAGAAAAAAAAAAGGATGACTAAAAGAAACAAATCTAAGCACTGAAAGTTATGGATTTCAGAAGAAGAGAAAATACCTTTTGTTTCTAAATCCGTAGCAGTTACTTAATAACCAAATAATGGACTTTAAACGAAAAATGGAGTGCTTTATATATAAATCTATATATTAAAATTGCTTTACATTAAAAAAAAAAAAAAAAAAGGTGGTCAATGATTTTGTTTTTAAGAAGAAGAAAAAAAAAGACGGTGAAAAACATGCAAATGCTGTATGTTTGAATCTTTATTGTGTTTTTCTTAATGAGGTCCCGTCCTGACTGAATCAGGAACATTGTGCATTAATCTCTCTCTCTCTCTCTTTCTCTTTCTCTCTCTCTCTCTCTCTCTCATATTCTCCCACAGCGGGTATTATTATTATGATTATTATTAGAATCAGACTTTTGTGGAACATTTTTTCACATTTGGGAGGATGTTTGTTAAACATGAGCTGGTTGTAAAGGATCATGAAACTATGCACAAGTGTCGGGTGGGGGTGGGGGGGGGGGGGGGGGCAAAAGACGGGGGGAGTTTACAGTCCTCTTCTTAAAGTGGCTGATGTATTGCAGGGGTTTATGGGATCCAATGTCTTTTCTTTTTTTTTTTTTGTCTTTAAGTTCCTGTTTTTTGTTATTTTTAAAGGGGATGGAGGAGTGTGAGGTGCCCCCCCTCCACCACCACCACCCCCTATGTCCTCGATTCAGATTGACCTAGCGCTACATCGCCATGCTGTGTATTCCTAAAACCAATGAGCATCTCACTCTTTAGCACTGTGGGATTCTAGCCTGTCACCCTCAAGGGTTGTTCTATCTTTTTTATTTTTTCCTTAGTTGTGAAAGATTGAATGGGGCGGGTGGGGGGTGGGGGGGTGGGATTAGGGCTGCTTTTTTTTTTTTTTTTTTTTGCCTTTTGTTTCGTTTTTGAGATATTAAGTACAAAAAAAATGTCTGTATTGAGAGTTAATGAGAAGTCAGTGGCTTGTAATGTTTGTTTTTTTTCTCTCTGTATATCTCTTTCTCCTCATAGAATGTGATTGTTAAATGACATGCACCGAAACAAATGTTTTCATGAACTATGGAGCTTCTTTCAAATATTAATAAAATAGCATTTTTTTTTCTTGGCTGTTAAGTCCGTCCCCTCTGGTTATTGGTTTGGTTCGTGGGTCTCTGGCTTATTCTCTCAACAATTCTGCACTCCAGGAGGTAGCGCCTTAGGAAGAAAGGGTATCTAACAGCTTTTACATCTGTTTAAGTTGAGTCTAAATCATGATACTTTAAAGATTGTTTAGTTTCAGTCTGTTTTGATTTGCTGGACATTGATCTTCCAATCTACAGCTGCATCTCTAAGAACATCATTGAAAAGTTGATCACTTTTCTCCAGTTGTTCTGAAAGAGGCTCCAGTGGCCTGCTTTATATTTCCACTGCCTGAATAACAGTGTGCACAACAATACAGTGTCTTATGCATTATTGTTTTGAATTATTGATTCCCAAACTGGCACAAGCTCATTGTAGTGGTACAGAAAGAAAAGTTCTTAAAAAACATTATCTTTCCTTTAATTGATGAAAATCATCTTAATTTGAATGTTGCTGTATTTATGAGCGATAAAGAGGTGCAGCGCTTTGTTGGGCTTAATATACATGTCTTTTACAATGCCACTGTTTCCTACAGTGTGATTTTAAAAAGAAGGAATATCAGCAACTTTGTGAACTGTCCAGAGCAAACTGTTATTATCAAATCACAGTAGTTGGAGATGCTCTCCACACTGTCAAAAGCTCAAGAAGCCCTAATGTACACAACGTTTCATTCAATTTATAATTTCTCATCGACTCCTCGAGCCATGAAGTGACACCAAATACTGTGTGAATCCAAACATGATGGAATGAAACCGTCAGATTAATATCTGGATATTTATTATAATACAAAGTAGAATGATTAAAAAACCAACAAGCATCTTGTAACATACAAAACTCATTGTCAGGCTCTGAGGGCGAGCTGTCTGGGGCAGGCGTAGTAGTTGTCCTGTGGCTGCCGGTGGGGGTTGGCGTACACCGGGAAGTGCACTTCCTCCAGGTGTGCGGGGGCCTCGCTGTTATTTTGGGGGCTTTCAGATCTCCGCTGCTTCCAGCTCATTTCCTCATAAATAGGGGCATGTGGTGGCGTTCTGTGACGCCGCTTCACCTTCATCTACAGCGTGAAAAACAAAACAAACACAATTGTAATGTCGGCGCTTCATTGTTTGGTCAGTTTGCTTCATAGGATCACCAATCATTAGAACAATGTAAGGAACACCGTCATTGTTTTGTACCAAAAGTCAAAAGCGGAATTAAAGAAAATCTTTTTGCTTTTCAAGCCGACATATTCAGCTCTGGCGCTCATCCCACAAATGCATGTTGCTTACAAATGCGATGCCATTGAAAAATAAACATAAACATTTCTAATACTATTGAATGCAAAGAACAAATATCAACTACGAAACAAAACTTCTACGCGGAAGTGATGACAGTAGACCTTCATGGTAGGATAATATGCAGGATTAGATCGGTTATTTTTGCCAATAATCCAGATTTCATTGGGATTGTAATAATTTTTAAAGCTACATGGGATTTTGTTTGGTTCTGTTCATTAAGTTAAACTTTCCTTTTGTGTGGATTTATCTGCATTTCCCTTTGTGTGGCAGTTTTTGTGAGTCATGCGTCTCCAGCAGTAATTATCATCCGTCACTGGAACACTGCATGCCTGTCAGGCCTCTATTGCAGCTGACACACTAATTGATATCCAGCTTAGCGTGACTCACTTGTGCATCTGTTATTGTCATTTTCTTTTCTTTTTTTATTTAGTTACATAACCTGACAAGAGGCGACGATGTGCATCAAACTGTGATTTGAGTGTTTCTCCACAACACAATGGAGTTAGACGAGTCGAGGGAATGACTCACACATTGTTCTGCAGCCAGCCAGACGAGTACGAGCAGAAGAAAGCCGGCAGCTGAGAAGATGGTCAGGAGCAGCGGGGGGTAACGGGGCGAGCATGGGCACGAGCTTCCTGCACCTCACACACACACACAACAGCACGCATTAAACTCTTCACCACTGGCACTTTGTTTATGGACTCGTGAGCGAGGCGTTACCTGATCCTTCCACCAGCAGGAAGGTCTTTGGGGCACAGGGCTCGACCCGGTCAGCTCCGTCATCCGCCCGGTAGCTCAGCTCCAACACGTAAAGTCCCGTATCGCTGGGCTCTAAAGGAGAAATGGTCACGTTGACCTTCTGGGAGTTCAAGCCTCCGTGCAGCTGCGTACGCGCCCTGCGGTCCGGGTCAATCCTGATGCCCCCATCCTTCACCATGGAGAGGACGGTGGTCTGGCTCTGGGTGTCACGGTGGTACAGGTGGAGGTCCGAGGGGCTGCTGTGGTCCTGCTGCAGGTTGCAGGAGAGGCTCAGAGTCTGATCCGCTGTCAGGCGCTTAAAGATCATGTCTGCACCGCCTGGAGGAGGAGAGGAGAAGCTGCAGCATCAGCTTCACACACAAAGGCCTCACAAGAAATTCAGCACATTCCTGGTTTACCGAGAACCACCTGGACGCTCTCCAGTGACTTTTAACCAGAAATCAATCCTACTGACTTTTCTTTATAAGACTGACATGAAAAAGTCAATCATGGTTCCCTGGGGGATGATTTGTTGTCACCTTCATTGATTTAACAAAAATCACAAGTACATTATTCAACTATATATGGAGCTTTTACTTATTCTCAGCATGCTGTTATAATAGACACGGTTTGTTCCCTGATGAATGGTCTGTCATCACTTTTCATTATTCAATATAATTATAGATTCTGTGTCTTAAGAGGATTAACGTCTACCTTCTTGTACCTTCTTGTGCCTTCTGTACTCATTCTGGACATGCTATTGTTATAAAGACCCTCAGGGTTGAATTCTCATCACTCAAATTTCCAATACTGTCAGGAAGCATTTCAATATGTGGTGGTTTGCACTCTCGCCTCACAGTAAGAAAACCCCGGTTTGATTCCGGAGCCTGGAGCTTTTTATTGAGTTTGCGAGTTTGCGTGCTCTCAGTGGTTTGTTTTCCTCAACTGCATCCCACAATCCAAAGACATGCTTGTTTGGCTAATAAGTGACTGGAAATTGTGCGAATGAGTGAGAAATTGTCTTTGTCAGCCGGAATCAGGTCCAATTCCCAACAACCCTGAATAAACTTTGATCAAAAGACGTTTTTGTAAACACAATCATACAAAATAAATGATAAGATACAAGACTATTCTGTTGCACAAAGTCAATATCAGCATGCTGAAAACATAATGAAGATGTGAACATTAAGCACATGCCAGTGAATCCTCACTTACCGACAAACAGCTGAACGAAAAAGAAAAGGTAGACCAAACTCGTCTTCATGTCTTTTTTTCAGTGCTCCAGGCGGTGAAGCGCCTCAGAGGTGGGTCATGGTGTGGTCTTCCTCTTCCCTTCTCTCTTGTGTGAGTCTGTGTGGACGACCTCACTGTATTTATTGTTCTTCGCCTCAGAGCAGGAAGCCGTTACACTGTGGTTGGTGCTGTGCGCTGAGAGACTGTCTGACTGACTTTGGAGGCCAACACATTTCTCATGATCAGGATGGAGGCACACCCTTTCACTATCAATACTGAACAAAGTTCTGTGAAGGAGGTGTGTGTGTGTGGGTGTGTGTGTGTCATCCTCCCAGACATTGAAATCCCCCGATATGAGAATATCGTTCTCATTATGAATCACTGGATGCGTCTGACGAGGGCAAGACAAGTCTGCTGTTGTTGTTTAGTTGCTGTTTAACGGTTTGAAATATTTCATCATGCCCGGCAGCAGCACCTTTCAGTGTTTTAGTATGTTTTAGAGTGATGATAAACACAACAATCAGGGGAGAGAAAATAAAATAAAATAACATGTAATTGAATTTACATTAAATCATGCAATTACTTAATTAGGAAATGTAAAGAAGAACAGAAAGTTTATGCCAACGGTATCATATGATTCAAAGATTCGTCTCCACCCTGAGCAGCAAATGTCCTTTAAAATCAAGAAGGCGTAAACTAACTAACTGATCCTCCTGATTTCCTACAACTTCCTGTCAAATCATGTGACATTGCTCTTAGGTTTTCACCGCAACTCCACTATGACATTCATGGTTGTTTAACAATTCTGCTGAGTTTGAAGACAGATTTGTTATCAGATTGAAACAAAGCTATGATTCAGAGTTACTTACAGAATGATGAAAATGGGCAATTAAAACATCTGATCAATAACTAAAAAAACATGTGGATAAAATGTGGGCTCTGGCAAATGTAAAGTTTTAAGTAGTTTTAAGGTGTAAACTGACAAACAGAAGACACAAACACACTTGTTTTTTTCCTTCCAATATCATTTAACTTGAACTCGTTCTTTTCAGGAGCGTACACACCCTCAGCTTGTCTCTGCTGATAGACTCAGCAGGTGTGAAGCGTTTGCTGTCTGATGAGCAGCCAATTGGATTCGGGCGTGCGGCGAGCTGCTCTGAGCCGGCTGATTGTCTCAAGTTTAAAAAGCTGCAGTGTGGAACTCCTGAATCTACCTGCGGGATCAGACGGGAGCACGTGCAGCCTGAGCGCCCTTCACCTGACATCCATGGAGACGTTGCAGTTTTGGGCCAACGTCCTGTTTGGGCTCTTTCTCTCAGGAATCTGCATTCCACAGTCTTTAGCTTTCCCGCCGACACGTCCCTCGCAGAATGCTTTATTTCAGAGACCTCAGCAGGCCCAGCGCCCGCTCACTGAGGAGCCCCCGAAGGCCCGGGAGCAAGTGAACACCATCAGTGTGACCTGCCACCCGGACCTACTGGAGATCGTCATCAAAGCGGACATGTTTGCAGTTGGCGCGCCCGTCAGCAACCATGAAATCCGTCTCGGTGTGGACGAGGACTACTACTGCAGAGCGACGGTTTCTTCAGAGGATGAGTACAAGATTGCTGTTGGCTTGATGGACTGTGGGACCAAACACTGGGTAACACAACCTGGTGCCGTTCTTGTCAGTTCATCAATTGTTCCTACTGCTAACATGATGTGCTCTCTCCAGATGACTGAAGACTCCCTGGTCTACACAAACCTCCTCATATACTCTCCTGCGCCGTCTCCCAACGGGGTGATTCGGATGGATGAAGCTGTAATTCCAATCGAGTGTCACTATGAGAGGTTCGCGGCTGTGAAGGTCATCCTCTAAAGATGGCTGCTGCCCTTCACCCACTGACCCGTTTGCTTTGTCTCCCAGGAAGTACAGCTTGTCCAGTTCGTCACTCACACCATCTTGGCTCGCCTTCACATCTACAATGTCTGCAGTGGAGAACCTGGAGTTCAATTTGAAACTAATGACCGGTGGGTTTGTTCACCTACTAAAAAGGTGTTTTACATTGCACCGGTATTGCTCACCGGTTTTATTCATCTGATTCTGTGCAGATGACTGGCAGTATGAACGAGGCTCGCAGGTGTACTTCCTCGGCGACCCAATCAACATCGAAGCCTCTGTCAGACTTGGACATCACATGAAGCTTCGAGTGTTTTTGAGTAGCTGTGTGGCAACACTTTACCCAGACATGCACTCTGAACCGAAATACGTCTTCCTTGAAGATGGGTGAGGGTTCGACAAACTACTTTATTTTGCAATGAACAGTTAAACTGCCACGTCTAAAAATTACTGAACGTGAAGTTAAACCTCATACAAGGTTGCAGCTGCAAAATTTGTCATATTGGTTTTGAGTTCCAAAACTATTATTGATGTTAAGCCTTGAGCTTTTAACATGATGCTGGTAGGAAGATTTAAGGGATTAATTGCTTCACTAGAACAGTTTTAGTGAGCTTCAAGCAGAATTCTATCATTTACCTAATATCTGACTTGATTAGTGTTTGGGTCGGGCTGTAGGACAGGCTTCATGTCTTCAAAACATTCACCTTTGTCCAAGGATGGAAGTATCTCATTAAGATTAAACACTTTTTTCAAAATATAAAGTTGAAAGTGACTTACGATGAACCTCCCCCTGGGATTAGTTTGTCACATGACTATGGCTGCAGGATCTGGTGTATTTGGCTTTGAAATTACTCTTTTGGTCAAAGGATAGAAACTTCAATACGCTTTTCCAACAGGAGTTTTCTGTTCAGAATTTCCTTGCAGACTAAGATCATGAAATTTAAGACTTTCTGCCCTTTTGCGGGTTTTTTTTTTTGCACAGATGCTTGATGGACTCTGCAGTTCCAGGATCGAAGTCTCACTTCTTGCCAAGGACACAGGAGAATAGTCTGCAGATGGCCATTGATGCTTTCAAATTCCACAATGATAACAGAGGAGAGGTGAGTTAGTCTGAATCTGTAGTGATGCATGTAATTTCATCCTTTGTTTCTGTACCCTTCAGATCTACATCACATGCCACATGAATGCCGTACCGCTGGATGATGCAGAAGCACCAAACAAGGCGTGCACGCTTGCCAACGGAAGGCAAGTTTGTCAATTTAACAAATTGAAATGGATAAACTGGAGACTTAAAAGATGCATTTTACAGGTGGCGGTCGGCTGACGGTAATGACTACTTGTGTGGGTATTGCCAAAGTCAAAATGAAGTTGATGAAAGTCGCAGTAAGCTCGACAGCACGAGCCGCTATGGTCCCCGTGGGTTTGGAAAGCCTGTTGAGCTGGAATCCTCCTGGAGAAGTGGACTGAGGACCAACAAAGGTAAGTCGCCAGGTCTGTTTCCTCCCTTCTGGCGGCTGCAAACGGCTTTAATTGTGGCGTTTCTGTTTCAGTATGGGAACAGGAAACAAGACTGGGTCCAATGACGGTTTTGCCTCGGACCAAAAGTCTCCTACCTTTGGACGAACTCCCTCCAGTTCTCGCTAAACTCAACCGACCATCGCTTTACGGCAGCCAGTGGAGGAGTGGAAACGGAAAACAAGGTATCTAAATCGCAAAGAAGGCTCTAAATGTGATTAAGATGATGTAACTGGGTTTCTACTTTAGCTGTAGAAGAAGAGACTCTTCCTGGCCCACCAGCACAACAACCGGATGTGACGACTGAAGGTGACATGACTGAAGGTAGGGTGGGAGTTCTTGCCATCTTTAAAGAATGTGACTCGTCATGTGTCCTAACGTGCGTCTAACATCTCCTAGATGTTGATGCTGAAACTGAAGATGATGGCGACGATGACTACGTGTCCCTCGACGAAACGGATCCCGATTTCATGGTGGAATCGGCTCTGCTGACGACCACCGACGCGCCCAGTGAGCCGCCGAGTACGCCTGAGGCCGAAGAGGAGGAAACTATACCGACCAATGCAACGGCTGCCCAACCTGACCCAAAGAAATAAAAACTGAAACTATAGTTTGCAGTCTTGTGGCTTTTTAAAACTTGGCGTACACAACAAATGCTAATGCTACACAGTATAATGAGATGTTCATCACTGGTGTAGTGTAAAAGCTCACCGTATAAATTGTATTGATGCAAAGTTTAAGATGTGGGATGCGCCGAACTGTTGTCTTGAAGGTTCTGGAGCAACTCCTTGCAGAACTTTAACTGGAAGCTTAAGATCTCCTGGTAGACGTGTACAAACTTGAGATGCAAGGGTTCATGTGATGTCAGAGTAAAATCGTGCTTCACAGGTTAGAGTGTAAAAGGCAATTTCGATTATCACAAAAGCAGTTTGTCTCTCTAAATCGCTCCCATTAAGTTCAGACAGTTGTAGGTATTAACCCACCTGTGTTTACAAACATTTCACTTGGTCTTTTTGCAGAAAACCTTAATTCTCAAATGGTGGAGATGTTGACTTGGCTATGACACCAGAAATTAAAATGTCCAGACAATGTTGTGACCAAATTTAAGGCAATGATTCCACCGCTATTGACTTCAATACAGCTAAAGATCCAAAAGAAGGCAGTTGTATTGCCCCACTGAGGTTGATGGTGCAGCAGCCTCACTCGATTCCATCGCAACTCTGACGGTAGTGCCGTGGCATTGGGAACAATTGCACTCATTAAAGTTATCAGAAATGTGTTGTATTGCCTGGGGAAGGAAAAAAACCTGACAATCTGCTTGTTGCTCTTGGTCCTCGCCTTGACCTCCAACCAGAGCAGCAGAAAGGTTCTGCAGGGTTCTTGTTAAAATTGAGTTTTTCTCTAAAAGTGCCTTGAGTTTTAAAACTCTATAAATTTAATTGAAAATCTCATTGCATTAAAAACTGAAGTGTAAATATTTTAGGTTGTAACTCATCTGTCTCACAATTCATATATGAAATTTTTAACTTTCTTACAGGTTAATTATATTCACTTTGGACATGGATCTATCTATGGGGCCTGGAGGCTTGATAAAGTGACATAAAAAAAGCTGCTGGTCTTCCAGCCTCATCACCTCCACTGTGGATCCTCGAACCCCCCAGAATCCTCCCTTTTGCAGTGGGGTAAACCCAGACGACGTCATTTCCCTGTATCTCCATGTTTTCTCACGACTCAAAGTAAAAGTGTGAGAGACGTGTGTTCTGGGGAAAAAAAAGGCATCACAAACACTCGATAGTTGCTAAAATGGTTTATTAGGGTGAAAAGCATTCAAACTTTGACACAACCTACGTGCAGGAGCATAGATACTAAATAAACAAAATCCAAACTTCCCAGTTATCCCAGTACCATCACACTTTGACCGGTTATGAAAGAAGCACAATGTGTAATATTCAAATTTGGACTTCAATCATCTTATCAAATACGAGCTGAATGAATTCTTTAGCGGGTAAAAAGTTTCATGGAGCTTTTGTGTGACATTGAAAAAAATTATTTAAATTGTGCACAAGTCTATACTTACCGATGACTGTGGCTGCAGTGCATCAAATATATTCGAATCCAAGAATCATGTTGCATTTGATGCAATGATTAACTCGGATTATGAAGCGTTTCTCATTATCATATAGCCGCTATCAGTGTGAAACACTTTACGATGGTTGTGGGTTCATTTGATGGGTTGTTTTCTTTTCCATCTTACCTCGTAGCATCACGTGTGCACACCAAAACACTGGCCAATGCAAATCAACATGACAGCAGTGGTACTTACAGCTTCAACTAACCTGTTATTGGCAGAGACTCTCCTTCATGTAAGTAGTTAAATTCAAATGATCAAGTGAGGAAAGCTGATGAAACAAACAGGATTAAATGGTAAAACCATTTTACCAACATGGAGAAGAAAAAGAAAAAAAAGAAATAAATAAAAAGAACTCATTTCTTCACCCAAAACTTCGGAGCACACATTGAATTCATGGATTGGCTGTAAGGTGTCAGGCTCGTCCATGTACAAATCTTTTAAAAGAAACTATACTTTCATTTAAAAGCTCTGTAAATGAAAACTGAGCTTCCTGAAGCTCTCACCAGGTTAAAAAAAAAAAAGAGGAAAAATACAGAAGGTAACGTGAAGGAAACGATCATTTACATGAGTTGACATGCCTGAATAAGTTATGCCTGAACAGAACAACACAAACAAGGGGCCTTCACCAAACTTGCTGCAAGTTTGGGGACATTGGCATCCAACAGCGTGTTAAGCTGTGAGGGCCCCCGGTAATGAATGAGAAGACAGAAAATGGTGAGACTTGCCTCAGGCTGAAACAGGGCTACACTGAGACACGGCCTCAGCCAGTCCCCCAATGGCATTGCTACAGGGAGAAGAGAAATCTGAGTTTTAGCACTACAGCCACTACTGACCCAGACGTTATGCAGCTGTACAATGCACTCCGGAAACCCGTCTGCCCGTGCCGTGTACAGAGCATCAGCTCAGAGAGACTCAATTTACAGTCAAAATAAAACAGCATTGGGGCGTCTCTTTCGTCAAAGAGTTCAGGACGACGACGGCGGCAAAATAACAAGCAGTTTGAAAACTCTTGCCGCGACGTCTCTCCGCCCACTTAAATCCCGCAAAGAAGAGTCTTCCATTTTTCCCACATTTTATTACGATACATTATCACAACAATACATACAACCGTTTCATTTAATAACCCGCCTGCTTATTTTTTTTTTTTTTTATTTCCCAAAACACAAAGCAGAATGGAAAAGCGTAAACAGTTTGCTTGAAGCCCTCACCAAACAAAGTTGGGGACACAAGTCCAACAGCACAGAGTGCTGTGAAGGCCTCACCGTTTACGCTCACAACAGAAAAGGTATTCACATAAAAACTTGCCTTGATAAAGGGTGGGTACTGCCCATGTAACTCCAGCGCCTTCACAACACTACGAACCATATCTACTACAGTTCTACACACCTAAATGAAACATGAGAAGGAAAAAAAAAAGCCACAGAACAGAGGAGGTTTGAATCAGAATCATGTGAAACAGTTCAGAAACTTGCTTAGGTATACTGCAAATACTCTCCCATATGGCCTGTCTGTGTGCTGCTTGTGTTGTGTCTCTTCCTCCAGTAGGAGATCAAACAGTACTATGTGGTACTACAATACCAATACTGGTTTCTCTACTAGCAGCTGTGGACATTAGAAAATGGTTTAGTGTCCAAACCTATTGGAGAGAAGAGCTTCAGTAGCGGCCTCCGGGAGACATGACAGGGGGCCTCATACCCAGGGGTGGCCGCGGAGGAGCTTGATACCCCGGGGGCACCACAGGGGGGCCCTGCCCGAAAGGAGGCATCCGTCCGGGGATAAAGCCCGGTGCCGGGCCGCTGAACTGACCTGCAAGGACACAAACGCACATCTTGTATAGTTAATCTATTTACAAGTATGGACAAAGACATAGGCAGTGATCCTGAGTGTTTTTTTTTTTTTTTTTTTAAGTGTATTGCTCCATATTGATCGGTCTTATTTAGACAAAAAGTAGCTAAATTCAAATGTTTATTTTAATTTCTTTATCATGATAATAAGGATTTTTTTTTTATTGTTTCCCCTCATATAAGTCCATAACATAGAAACATAAAATACATTGAAACTAAATTATATTAATTTCATAAAAAGGAAAAATACAAACAAAGAAATGCCAGGAATAGTAGTGACATTAGATCAAATTGGTCATAGTGATAACTGTAATAAAAATAATTGAACAAAACAAAACAAAAAAATGTAATAAAAAAAACAAAACAGTGAAACCAAAATAGCATTATACTAACTAAGATTATTTTCATTTCTAATGATGTCAAAGAAACATGACGATAAACATTAGTAAAGGCTGCCGCGCTGAATCCCATCAGCTGTGTGTTCAAGTGGCCCGAGAGAGTTGAGAAGCACTGATGTGGTATTTCCAGTGTGTACCAGGTATGATGTGACTCATGTTGTGCTGCTGAGCCGCCATGATTCCAGCCACAGGACCCACAGCCGGGGAAGCCGTTGGGGTCTGGCCGGGCCGGGGAATGCTGCACTGGTACCTGGGCAGCTGAGCACGCAGCTCTTCCTACAGCGACACACAAAGAAAAGAAAAGAAGAGGAGGCAAACATTTTAGTCTGAAAAGTCTGGAAGTAAATCCAGAGCAAATACACAATTAGTGGGATTTTGTTATGTTTTTTTTTTTTTTTTTTAATTTTCTAAGTAACATTTTTTCTCTCCAACTACTTACTGTAAAGAAAAGAAAAACATGTAAGAGTTGCTTCGAGCCGGAGTACTTACCAGTGAGATATCCTCATCAGGGTGGATCAACTTACTGGTTGCACTGGTCGTGGTGAGGGTGGCGGGCTTACTGGTCACAGTGGAGGGAGGTTTGGAGACCGTGCTGCTGCCAGCGTTGGGGCTGGCGACAGCAGCGGTGGCCTGAGTGTATGCTGGGAATGTGGGCTTGGAGGGGTCGGAGGAGGTGGAGGGGAGGGTGAGGGGGGGGCCGGACACTGTCTGCTGACTCTGAGGAAGAGGGGGGGGCGCGTTAGATTGCAAAGCATCAACTTTCACAGGACTGGGAAATCAAAAAGACTTCCATACTTCTAACAACTTTGCTCCTACAGAACTAAATGTATTTTGCAGAGAGCCTCTCGAAAATCACTATTTAAGATCTTTAAGTTGTGTAACATAGCATCTGCTCTCCATTACAACTCCTCTCATATTTGTTCCCAAACTTAATTATCAAGGCCAGGGCTATAAATAAGGTCTTTGTTGTTCCTGTATCATCCCTGTCGTTACACACGGGAATTAGAAGTCTGACACGAGCGCAGCCACGTCCCTGAAGCCCGCAGGAAAACAAACCCACGACAACACGCTGTGCCGGGATCACCGACGAGAAGCCGACGGCACAAATCTGTGAAACTCTGCGGTTTTGTTTGGATTTTTTTTTTTAAGGCGCCAGTTGTTGTTGACGCTCACAGTGCAGATTGGCGAGAGGTTCTAAAACGTGTTTGTCTGCAATCCCCACATAGTGTCAACATTTTATCATCTATTTGTGAGAAAAAACAGCCTCAGCAAAGAATTCAAATTCAAACGGGTTTTACCTGTCCCGCACTGGGGAACAGAGGTTTCGAGACGTCCGGCTGCACCGACGGGACGGTGACGGTGGGGAGAGCAGACCGAGCCAGCATGCTCGCGGCAGGGGGAACCTGAGGCATGTGTGTGATGCCTGGACGATGGCCCACTGGAGGAGGAATGCCTGATGACGACCGAAAAGAACGTTAACCCGCTTAGGGGAGGAGAAACACAAAATCAGATTCAGGCGTGTCCTGAGAGGGGAATACCTGGCGGTACACCTGGCATCATCGGAGGCATCATCCCACCCATCGGTATCATGCTGAAAAGAACAATAAAAAAAAAAAAAAAAACATTATAAAGTAGAAATCAGATTAACAAGAAATCAGATTTAGTCGTTGCAAACATAAGATTACCCTGGAGGCATTCCTGGCATCACAGAGGGCATTCCTGGGATCATCGGGGGCACGCCGGGCATCATTGGGGGAATTCCTGGAATTATTAAAACGCTATTAAAGCAAAGTAAACAAGAAATACACAACTGAGATTGACTCATGTACGATCTGCTGCGACAACTCCGATCCAACCTGGGAGTTTTACTGACTCGCTTATATTTTCATACAAATACTGACTCAATCGAATCTTAAAAAGAGCTGAAAGAAATGAGAACGGTCGTAAAAAATGGTGTCTGAAGGCTTTCGAAAGTCCCTTGTTGTTAGATGAGGAGCCGTTCGGTGGAGTTAACCACAGTGAAGTCACCTGAGTAGCTGCCTGGCGGGATCCCCGGCGCCCCAGTGACCGGAGGCATGCCCGGCTGGGTCATGGGGGGCATGTAGCCCTGCTGGGGCTGCACCGCTACCGGCTGCTGGAAGGAAGGGCCGGGCTCGTCGTCGTCGTCGTACTCATCAGAGTCATCCTGGTTCTGCTTTTTCTTCTGAGTCTCTTGAAAAATCAGGAACAGCCGAGTCGGTCTCAAATAGCAAGGCAGTCCAAAAAATGACAACTTAAAATGAACTCCATAAAAGTTGGCTCCACAGCTGATAATAGAAGCGGTTTTAAAACAGACTGCAAATTGAAATCAAACAGCAGAAAATTCAAAGCATTTACATCTAAAATAACAAAATTAAATATCTAATGAAGCCACTCACACTGACTAAATCAGCTTTAAAAAAAACCCAACTGAAACTTAGAAGATAGTAAAGAGGACTCCTCATAAAAGCTCTAAAAATGGGTTTTGTGTGTCGAAGAACACTTCACCTATGTTATGACACACAGGAAGCGTGTGGAGGGTGATGTGGTTCGGATACCTTGGTTTTTCTGTTCGAGCACTCTTCTTCTCTCCTCCATATCTTTTTCTGGAATTCCCTCCATCCCATAAATCTCCAGCTCGATATCTGTTCTCCCAGGGATTGCATTTGGAACCCCGTCAATGGTCTCTTTGTGCACCTGGAAATAAAGTAGCAGTTTGGTGGTATTGGGTTAGTATTAAACCTATTTAAAACTAAAATGTAGTGTTTGGAAAGTCCAAACCACTTTATTATCCCAGAAAGAATGTTAAATAAAGACTTAGTTGGATAATGCTACTTTAAAAGAGTATAGTAACTTAGAAATATTTAAAGCACACTGCGGGGAAGCATTAAAAGACATATATATATATATATATATATATATATATATATATATATATATATATATATATATATATATATATATATGTCCTTTATATATATGTCATTATAGTATGGAACGCAGTACAACTGGGGTATAGAAACATCACCGTCAAAGGATCAGTGGAGGTAAAGGTAAATCACAGACTCCAAGAAGCACAACTGGGGAAAAAAATGAGGAAGTGGACTGTATACAAGACTGAAAAGGAATATACTAGATTATAAATGAGCATTAAGCAATGTATAAGCATGTATTTGTGTAAAAAAGGGAGGCGTATTTAGTTTGAAGTTTGTATATTAAATTTTTGTTTTCTAATAAAGATTTAAGTTGGGGAAAAAATACATTAATTCAAATGAAAACATTATTCTTGTATAAACAGTAATTATTTTAATTGTAGGTTTGGACTGCATGGAGACGTTGTGATGTGAATTATGGAAGCGCGTGCTTGATTTTGTGAATGAACGTCTGTTTTTTCCATGAATTATGACTATTGAAGTGTCCTTACCTGCATGCAGTGGATTGCCAGTCCAGGGCCAGTGTACAGCTTTTTGTGGCAGATGTGACACTTGAAGTGTTTGGCTTTCTGATGCTGAATGAGAATCTTTTCATCATCAAAGTCTCGGTTACAATACCTGAGAGCTCCGTTCAGGAAACTCCAAGTAATGTCATTCTAGAACTGTCCTGTCTGTGTTATTAACCCGGTGTAGCTCCGACACATCCACATTGCACGACTAAAGAGTCATTTTGTCAGATAATTAAGACGCGGCCCTTTAAAATGATAAAAAAAAAAAAAAAAGACACAATAAGTAAACACAGTCATCCAGCATCTATTTATACCAGGATGAAGCTCTGGTGTTAGCATGGTTAGCTTAGCAGACGGAAGATAAAGCTCTCTGCAACGCAATCGGGGGTCGAAAAGAACACAAGGCAGCGGAAAAAGGATACCAGCACCAAGGCTTCATCTGCTTTTTCTTCTTCCTCCCCATCGTGTGTGTTTTTCCAGCACTGTGCGCTAATTCGGGAAAATAAATAAAGGTTGTGACAGGAAGATGGCGCCGGCTCTTGAACGTCCCATAAACAGAGAGCAGTCCGCAACTCCCCCTGCTGGTGGAAAACAGACAGTACACAGAGAAGGAACCCCGCAGCGACCCCTGATGGTCGGAAACAGAGAGTACACAGAAAAGGAACCCCGCAGCGACCCCTGCTGGTCAGAAAAAAAAGGAGGCGTGAGGCGCCCTCTGCTGGTAAACAAAAACAGACTTACCCCACAAAAACAGAGCAGGTCCACAAGTGCCCCCTGCTGGTCATTAAGTAGATTAATCTTTTTCATAGATGCATAAAGTTTGCTGCAAGAAAGTTGCATTAAGGATGGTGTTTTTAGGACAATTTTAGAGTTTTCATTTTGATATGATATGTAGCTTGGTTTTTAATTCTTTGTGTTCCCTTATTTCTTTCCATCTTATTTATATTCTAACAGATCGTAATATGAATTGAATCTTAAAGTGAGAGCAACAGGAGAATGACCTTTTACCAGTTGATTTTCCCCCGGATTAATTTCTGAGGGAAAATCCTGATTAAAGAAATGATTGGAGCATATGAGAGTAAGCAATTTAATTGAAACACACACATTTGTATAATTTAATTTGTTTCAGGTGCAATGGTGATTAATTAAAACCAGAATAGTAGCACATGCATCGACTCTAAAGATATTTCAAATTAAAGGGCTCTAATTGGTGAGAATATTTTGGTGTTTGTTTGGGTTTCTTTTTATAAATCTTAACACAACAACTATATATATTTTAATAACATATATTAGGAGGTGGGACTCATCTTCTCACTATTCAAGAAACACCGCTCAAAAGGAACCAGGTTGAATATAGTTTAGATAAAAACAATTCTAATAAATTATTAAAATTTTTGTACGGTCATAAATGTATTTTTAATATAAATTTTCAATCATCAATGGTCAATATGTAATTTTTCATGCATACATTAGCCACCATTAAGTCTTCTTGTACATATTGATATTTAATGTTTTATTTATTTAATTGTTATTTTGTCTTCTTTGCTTTTTTTACTTTTCTATTCTATTTCTTACGTTCTATTTATTCTATCTGTGATGATCGTTTAATTTTAATTCATTCATTTATTGAGCGTTTGTATTTAAAATGGAGTGCATAAAGAAAACAGAACTTTTATAAACGATGTTGATGATAATGATGATTTGATTGCTTCAGTTCATTGTTACCTAATAAAGTGGGAGCGGTTCGTGTTATACAGCTACTGTATACAAACGTTGACCGTAGCCATTATGCAACGGTTTATCTATTCATACATTTGGGTCATTTTTTTATTCGTGTATTTACTTGTTCATGTGTGAACTTCAAGCTGATCTATGTTTTAAAACATACAAACCCCCCACGGTGTTTAAATGTTTTGAGCTGCTTGATGTAGGAACCACAAAGCGTTTAATTACAGCCGGACACATTTCAGGACGGACTGAAGCGACATGCGCAGAAGATCTGTAAACGAAGGAGGAGTTGGGGGGAAAAAAATAGCTTTTCTTTTCTTCTCCAGCTGATGCATGATCGATTCTGTTTGATGTCAGCAGGAATTGAAGTGTGGGGATTATTTATCCACCATCGCAGCTCCGCGGGACGATAAAACACTTTTCCAGCTGGCAGTTTGCTCCGCGTAGCAGCAGAGCGGAGCATGTTTACCTCCCAGACCTCCTCCTTCCAGGACTCAATCGACGTGGAGGAGAGGGATGACTTTGACAGCGATGAGATTTCTGGATACAGTCAGAAAACCCAGCTGAACTGCTACTACACCATCTATCTCTACCAGGGCACAAGGTACAGTGGGATCGTTCTGCGCAGGCCTGCTGCAGCTGATATAGAATATTATTCTTATGAGCTCTAAAAGCTTACAATAATCACAAATAGTGTGAGTGTGACGTCTCACATTGTAAGGCGTTATTTGGACAGACAGAAAGTTGCTATCATAATGAATATCAACTTATACATCAGCAAAAAACATATTCTAGTTTAACTATTTATGGGACGCTTGACCGAGTACAGGTTTTTATATAATAATACAGATGTAGTCGATATTAGTAACCGCAGTTAAAATGGGCGGGGAAATATAATATTTGGCCAGTAATATGAAATAAAACCAGTTTTATAATCACAGCTATTTAGGCTAAAAGTTAATTATGAGCTTCTTGTATTGTTTTTGTGAAGATTTATTTGGTATTAAAGTCAAACAATTTAATGTTATTCAACATAATTATGACGTATGACTCATATGACGTATCTACCACAGCTGTGTATCAGTAGCCTATGCAACATTTTTGTATTTTAACGCTTAAACCAAAAGAAAATATGGCAGAACAAAAGTGTTTGTGTGATTATGAGAGGTTCCAAACAGAAATGATCATAATTTCATACATTCACAAAACTAGCAAATTTGCACCTATTTCAGTGTGTAGCAGAACTATTCAGTCATGTATTTAATCATTGTTATTGACTTTGCATAATTAGTTTGTAAGAAACATGAATAAATCAGGAGGTTACCCAATGGCCACTTGCCCAGTGAAAGGTTAAAATAACAATTTCATATTGTTTTTGTATTTAATGTTGCTTTAACCTTAATTTAATCTCAGATACAATTAACTCTATGATTTTGGAATCAGACTGGAAAAGTTTTGAGTTTTGTAAAACTCCCGACTGTTTTAAGCGTTGTTCACAGGGGCAAACTCTTCTTCTCCAAGTGGGTGGGGGATCGTTGGTGTGTTATCAATGTGTGATGGTTGTTGTGGTTACTTGTTTCAGAATTTGCTGAAAGTGCAGGTAAAACAAAACAAACAAATAAACAAAAAAAACAACTTACCAGAAGATGAGTAAACTGTCGATTGTCATAGATCTGAGGCTTCTGGGGATAATGTGGCGTGGAACCAGAGACGAGCAGACTCCACAACAAGTCAGGATGACTTTAGGTAACGAAGGAGCCGCCCGCCCGCCCGCCTTCTACTTGCTTTGCGTGCGCCTTTCTTTTTTTGGTTTTTTCACTGTTGTGAGTTGGTGTTTCCACGGGCTGCCGCCAGAGAGTCCACTCTTCATGGAGTCAACGCTGTTTTCATTCGTGACTTTGTTCTGGTCGGTCATCGCTGTGCTGCTGAGTTACATGGCCTTCAGGTTCCTCCAAATCTGAACGGTGCTTCCGGCAAAAAAAAAAAAGTCAACCACATCCCCTGAATGTCTGGATGCAGTGTTGCACAGTGTCAGTGACACCCAGGCACAGTTGCAGCTATGTGACTCAGTTGTGTTTTGTGTTGGATGTTTGGCTTCCAGTCATCGGCTTCCTCCATCTTCTCGCCATTGACTTGACTGGCTTTGAGATTCCTCGACTGCCCGGCTGCTTCTTTCCACACTGACTCTGTGTCCCGCTCCACAGCCTGACGCTGATCGACAGCAGCCTGCCGTCGGAGGCAGAGCCAGAGCTCCGCACCTACATCTCCAGGAGGCTGAGCAAAGGAGCCCTGCTTGGAGGCATGGGCAACATCGCCACTGTGGACCTCAGGTCATTATAGATTGTATTTATTGCACTGATTCAACACGTGCTGGCACAAAAGTCGTGCGTGAACAAAACAAAGTGAGATGCTTGAAGCAACTAGTGTTGAATAATTGTTTTTCCAGTCTTCCAGAGCAGGCTGTTGGCTGCTATTGCTGCCTTCTGGAGCAGGAACGATCTCCTGAGCAGCCGGACGCCGATGGAAATGGATATGTCATCTGCTTCATGGGGGGGTCGGAGAAAGGACTAAACTTATATCCTTTTTACGTATTGAAAGCAGCCCAAGCATTAGAATTACACACAATTATTACAAGGTGCCTTGACCTCATACACGTTCAGATTAGAGCTTGATAAATACGTTCAAGGCCTGCGCAGCAGTCTGCAAACCCCCGAGGTATGAGGATTCAATTATAATAATAATGATGGAAGTCATGTATTTGTCATCACACGAGTACAGAGTCTTGAGTTTGTGTGTTGGCGTGACGTGTAGCTGCAGAACCTGGAGACGGAGGTGCGACCCTACCTGACCCAGTGGTACGAGGAGTCCGTCATGCACATTTATCGAGTGGTGCAGCTCGTCCAGAACAACATAAGCTTCCTCCTGCACGCTGTGAGTCATTCATTTAAGAGAAGTCTTACTGCGGTTCTGTGTTAAATGATGTGAACCGATTCGATCCACTTTAAAATCCTGCTTGTGTTCCTGAGCAAACGTTTCGTCCAGAACAAGCCATTTCAACCCGAAAGCCTTTCTCCGCAGGCTCTGAGTCACACGCATGTGGAGGTCATCAATTCAGACGAGAGGACGAAGGCGGATGTGTCCAGGTGAGTAAGTGGCGGAGCTGTTATGCCTCTACACCGCCCCCTACTTACAGAGGCACGGCTCTCGACGCCTCACATGTCGTACATACAGGACTGTCTCAGAAAATTAGAATATTGTGATAAAGGTCTTTATTTTCTGTAATGCAATTAAAAAAACAAAAATGTCATACATTCTGGATTCATTACACATCAAATGAAATATTGCAAGCCTTTTATTATTTTAATATTGCTGATTATGGCATACAGCTTAAGAAAACTCAAATATCCTATCTCAAAAAATTAGAATATTTCCTCAGACCAAGTAAAAAAAAAAGATTTATAACAGCAAAACAAAATCAAACATTTGAAAATGTCAATTAATGCACTCAGTACTTGGTTGGGAACCCTTTTGCACGGATTACTGCATCAATGCGGCGTGGCATGGAAGCAATCAGCCTGTGGCATTGCTGAGGTGTTATGGAGGCCCAGGGTGCTTCCATAGCGGCCTTTAGCTCATTTGCATTATTGGGTCTGGTGTCTTTCAGCTTCTTCTTCACAATACCCCACAAATTCTCTCTGGGGTTCAGGTCAGGGGAGTTGGCAGGCCAATCGAGGACAGTAATGCCATGGTCAGTACACCAGTTACTGGTGGTTTTGGCACTGTGGGCAGGTGCCAGATCATGCTGGAAAATGAAATCATCATCTCCATAGAGCTTTTCAACAGATGGAAGCATGTAGTGCTCTAAAATCTCTTGGTACACAGCTGCATTGACTCTGGACTTGATGAAACACAGTGGACCAGCACCAGCAGCTGACATGGCTCCCCAAACCATTGCTGACTGTGGGAACTTCACACTGGATTTCAAGCAACTTGGATTGTGCTCCTCTCCAGCCTTCCTCCAGACTCTAGCGCCTTGACTTCCAAATGAAATACAAAACTTGCTTTCGTCTGAAAACAGGACTCTGGACCACTCTGCAACTGTCCAGTGCTTCTTTTCCATAGCCCAAGTCAGACGCTTCTTCCGTTGTCTTGAGTTCAGGAGTGGCTTGACCATGGGAATACGGCTATTGTAGCCCATTTCCCGGACACGTCTGTGAACGGTGGCTTTTGATACCTGGACTCCAGCTTCAGTCACTGTCTTTGAAGCTCCCCCAAATTCTGGAAGCGGCTCTTCTTCACAATGCTGTTAAGGCTGCGGTCCTCTCTCTTGGTTGTGCAGCGTTTCCTGCCACATTTCCTCCTTCCAACAGACTTTTTGTGAATGTGCTTTGAAACTGCACTCTGTGAACAGCCTGCTCTTTTAGAAATTTCTTTTTGTGTCTTACCCTCCTGATGGAGGGTGTCAATGATGGTCCTCTGGACAACAGCCAGGTCAGCAGTCTTCCCCATACATGTGATTTAGTTTACTGAACCAAGCTGAGTGTTTTTAAAGGCTCAGGGAAACCCTTGCTGTTGTTTCGAGTCAATTAGACGATTCAAGTGATTAGTTAAATAGCCTGCTAGTATATATTTTTCATGATATTCTAATATTTTGGGATAGGATTTTTGAGTTTTCTTAAGCTGTATGCCATAATCAGCAATATTAAAATGACAAAAGGCTTGCAGTATTTCAGTTGATGTGTAATGAATCCAGAATGTATGACATTTTCATGTTTTTAGTTGCATTACAGAAAATAAAGGACTTTAACACAATATTCTAATTTTCTGAGACAGTCCTGTACACCGTCTGTCTGCTTTGTGCTGCGCCAGGTTCATCAAAGCCGCCAGTTTGCAGGGTTTGTCTCAGCAAGACACCACGGCAGCTTCGTTGTGCAAGGCCATGTCGGAGGACACGCAGTCCGACCTAACCATCGACTGCTCCACCAGCCCCCCCACACTCGCCAACACTGGTAAATCATGGCCCGTAAAACACTTGAGTTCATCTGCTGCCTGAGAGTCTCGGAATGATTTTTTATTTTTTTTTTTTCCCCCTCCCTCTCAGTCAGCAATCGTTTCTGTGACGACTGGATTCAGGCGTTTCTCAACGCCGCAGAGCGATGCAATCCCTTCCTGCTCAGACAGATTCTGGAGAACTTTAAATTGAAGGTGGGGAAAGACACAATCAGATAAGAATGCCATTTAAAAAAAAAAAAAAAAAATTCATTGTCTCGGGTTTTGTCAATGTAAAACTGATATTGGGTATAGTTCATACAAAGACAGAAAATCCTTCACACATACAAGTATGGATGAATTCGAGTCATCATTTAAACCAAGAAGCATGTCATTGGATTCAAGGAGGAAACCAGAGCACCTGGAGAACATGTGCACACATGTGGGAGTTTAAAAAAGGAAAAAACATTGGACGTTAGCTTTTTAGCAGACACAATCTAATTTGTAACGGCGTCCGTCTGGGTCGGTCACTCATCTTCCCTTTTCCATCCTTCCTCTTTTATCAATGGCCACCCCTGGTCGCGTGCAGGCCATCCAGGACATGAACAGCCTCAAGCGCTTCGTGCGTCAGGCAGAGATGAGTCACTACGCCCTGTTTCGCTGCTGCCAGTTCCTGCAGGGCTGCGGGAACGGAGACGTGTTGCTGCAGAACGCCCGGGCGGAGCACAGCGAGCTGCCTGAAGCCTGCAGCATTATCAGCGTCCTGGAGGACTTCCTCCTGGAGCAGTCTCAGGCCCAGGCCTAATTCCACTACGAGTGGATCAGTTATCTGTGTGGCGGGTGAGGCTGCCAGATAAAAACAACACTATCTCGCACATCAGATTGCCTGATATATATATATTTAAAATAAAAATAAAAATAAAATAGCAGTTTGAATAAGCCAGGTGTTAAGAGAGACAGAATTAACACAAATATGAAATGCCACTAAGCGAAAGAGAGGCAAAACCTCAAACATGTACTGTAAAACACTTACATCTCACACGCAAATGTCTTTTTTTTTTGTTTGGCTGATAATAGTGAACATCTCTGCATTAACTGTACAATTCTGATTGATAATTAAAGATCAACTGCAGGACCTCTCTAGTGATACATGCTGTGTGTTTAAAGTAGGATTTTCCCAGTTTTATGTCGCGTGACCTTGTGCAGCCTGTAACAAATGACACCACAAACCAAATATTTCTATTGTTTTGCTGACTGACAATGATGACGACACAGAATTTCTTCTGTATTAAAGTTTGTTTTCCACTAATAACCATCCGATCGATACAATCCTGAACTGATGGCCTCAGTCATGTTTTGACCAAAAACATTTTTTTCCTCCCTCCTCTGGTAGAATAACCTCCATCTCTTTTATTTCGCTTGAATCACAAAACAGTGATGGTTAAAAC
This sequence comes from Lipophrys pholis, assembly GCF_963383615.2. Lineage (NCBI taxonomy): Eukaryota > Metazoa > Chordata > Actinopteri > Blenniiformes > Blenniidae > Lipophrys > Lipophrys pholis. The sequence goes on from NC_137647.1 coordinate 8,819,698, forward strand.
TGATGAATATTCTACATTTATTTTTATTAACTTTTTTTTTACTTAAATGACTTTGGCCATTCGTTCATGAGGGTGGCGATATGGCGAATGCACGAATCACTTACGCATTGCTTGTTGTATAGGCTCATTTTCTTTCACTGACATTCGAATCGATATCTGCACTACTAAACATTTGTTTTCATCTCGTGCGTAGGGACACTGTACGTTTATGAAGTGATGTTAGGTGTTTAGAGCTACTCTGGGAATGCCGTGTTGTAGATGTACTTTTTAATTTTATCTGTAAATGGATTTTTGATTCATTTCAAAAATAGCATCTGCCTTCACCAGCTTAAAAACTAAATGGATCAAATCAGGCACTATGCGGCTCACCATGTATGTCTATTTTTTTTTTTGTCCTGAACAAAAACAAAGAACTTAAAGTCTGCGTATAGTAAATATTAGTATCGTGAAGTCAAATTTTCCAGACGTGCAAAGTGATCATAAAGGGTTTTAAATGTAAGCTCAGACCATTCCCACTTCCCAAAGTTTGTAACACAGCAATATCAATGTTGACGGTGTATATTTGTTAAACTATGAATCGTGAGGTTTTCTTTGCTGTTCAGCCGCAGTGTGACTGACCCACCCTGCACCTGTGTGTGTAATTCTGTACAGCCTGATCTATATGTCGGTAAACATGAGTCTGTGGTTCTCCGTGTTGTATACAAGGAAATGAAATAAATATCAGAGTTGAACCTATTTATTGTATTCATCGTTGACCACTGCATTTTTCTGTCACCTGTCGCAACACGATGACGTCGAAGTTACCCCGTTGGATTTTCACAGAAGGTCCAGGAAAAAAAAAAAAAAGTGCAACAGGTCACAACCAGAAGATCTCCTCCTCCCCCAGCTGCTCGTCTGCAAACAGAAACAAAGAGATGAGCCTAGAATCGACAGACGGGACTCTGGTTTCAAGCACTTAAAGGACATTTTAATGCTGCAGTGACGTGCACGGGAACGTTACCAATAGTGGGAATCTTCCTCAAAAGGGAGCTTGGCACATCGTAGATGCTCTCCTGGAAGTCTGCGGTGGACAAAGCACTCAGTGTCCAGTACGCTGGAATAGTTTGACATCACAACAGAATGTGTCCGAGTCTCAGTTAGTACTGGGTATAATACATAATAGGCATAGTGGAAACAGACTATTGAAAATGTTTGTTTAATTTGGATATTTTTATGTCGCTGTCAGGAGATTTGAGCTCGCTGATGAATGATTAGGTGCTCCTGTAAACAGGAGTTTAGTGAAATAGTGTAGCTGCTCTTCAAGCAGATCAAAAACAGGGAAAGTAAAATCCAACACGCTTAATTAAATCAGTTCACGGACATCATAACCTACTAATAAGTTACTGGCAGTGCTGTGGTGTCACAGAAATGTCATTTAAATCTCTGGTGACCACTTCTTTTTTACTGCCTGTAGAAAACACACTCACCTTGACATGCAGGCCAGTTTCTGTACGACATAGGACAATCATAAATGACCTCAGTTTCCGTGGAGTTTTCGAGAACACGTATCTCTAAAAACACAATCCATAACGAGGTGAACTTTCACTTCTGCATGTCGTGTTATAAAAGGGTAATTTATGAAGTGAACGGTTGAGATCATACTGTTTCTGAGAGGCAGGACGTCATAGTGTCCTTCCTGTGTGTCCTCTGTGTTGTTTACCTCACTGGGCCACCGAGTATCGCAGAGACCGTCGTCTGAAAAACAGGTTCAGCACCGTGTGGGTTCAGCCGTTAAGTTTGCAAACTGGCAAATGGTCATTTTAAGGTTTTACCGCTGGGATTCTGGTGGTTACAGGCTCTGTTCTGGTAATTGTCCACTACACAGTCCGCCTCATCGGGCTGGCAGACAGGCGAGGAGGCCTCCGGGTCGACGTGGTGTAAAGGAGCCGGGGCTGAGAAACGTTGAGTCGGCAACAACTCGCCTCCGCTGTCAGTGTCGGAGGGGTTGGGTATGCTGCAGTCTAATGGGTCTTGCTGCTCGTCCACCTCAAGACTAACAGGCAGACATAGAGAAAAGTCAGTGCCTGGCATGGAGGACACACCCTACCCAGCTTGGTAGAGATTGCTTGAATTTTCAGGTTCAGAGGTTCAGACGCCATAATGAGCCAAAAGTCAAGTCATCAGAAACACCTTGTGAAGTTACAAAAGTTCTTTGATATCCTGTTTGAGCCGTGTGTTGAATGAATTCAGTAACTGCAACATGCAATAATCTTTATCACAGAGTTTATGTCAAGAAAAACAGAAAACCGTTTGCATGGAGTTCCACAGGGTTCATCGTTGGGACCCATACGTTTATATTCATACATGTAATATAGTCAATAATGATTATGCAAATGATATACAGACAGATTTATATGTCAAGCCAGATGAATCCAATCAGTTACTCAAACTCCAAGCTTGTCTTGACAAAAAAGCTTGAATTTGCTGTGTATTTTTTCCAAACCGTCAGAAAAATGTCAGAATACTATTTGTTCCTGAACACCATTTAAACACAATGGCCGACTATGTATTAACATAATATACAATGTCAATGTGAGAAGCTTTAAAGTTTTTCTTGAATCAAATTGTGAGCGATTGCTGGAAAAAGGTCTTTGCAGTTGTTTCTTAAAGATTATAATTTTGAAAAGGACAAACTTATGTACTTTGAACATTCTAAATATCCAGGCTCCATCATATCTCAAAAAGCTGATCGCTTTATATCATCCCAGAAGCTCTCCGTGGTAACTACAAAAACTAACCCAGTCTGGACTTCTAAGATCAGACTTGAAACTTTCCATCTGCGTCGGACTGAGATCACCCAGAATCCTTTTCTTAGTTATGTTGCTACAGGTTTAAGTTGCTCAGGTACCTTTTTAACTGCACACAGCTTCTCTCTTCTCTTCAATCAACGTTGCTTTTAAATTAAATATGTGTCTGCTTTTCCTGCAGTCTGTGCTCTCCACTCTTTCTCTGTACCTTTCTGCAGCTAGTTCAGGATTTGCAGGCCCTCATTTGACCCCACTGACCTTCTATTTCATCTGTTTGAACTCTCCCCTTACCCCATACCTGTCGGCATCACCTTTTGCTTGAGGCTTCTTTTTTTTTTTCAATTAGTTGTTGCTGATGAAGGGCGTCATCAGAATGAAATGAAGTTGAACCACATGAGAAGTCTTCTTCATACATACTGTGTGTCTCTGGAGACCCAGGAAGCAGAGAGTTTCATGGCTTGCCAAAGGTGTCCCACCCACTCTTTTCTAAGATCTGCTGTCTCTGCAGCCTACACACACACACACACACACACACACACACACACACACACACACACACACACACACACACACACACACACACACACACACACACACACACACACACACACACACACACACACACACACACTTTCTCAGTTGGCACCACAGACCTGCCGCTGAATGACTGAGAAATCAGTCATTCAAACCACACCACTGACTCACCAGCACTTTCCTCTTTCCATTTGTCATGATTATCTCGAATATGAAGCGCTTGTTGTCGGCTCTGAGGACTTCTCGCACAGACTGCATCTGGGACAAAGGGGTGGACCGATGTGAACTTCTGGGCAGAGCAAAGCAACAGCAGCGGGGGGGAAGTTTTCAGCAGACAGCAATGACCGCAGGGAGAAGTAATCTCTAACGCGTAAACCAAAAGTACGTCATGCAGCCACTGATCAGTCAACGTAGCGTTACAACAACCTTTAACATTCATGAACCATTTTCAGCCAATGAGTCCTGCAATAGACGTATGAAATGCATAATACATATATTAAAAAGAGAATTTGTGTATCAAAAATAGCTTGTTGTTGATGTTTGATTTATTTGTTGTGTTTTCAAATGCATTCTTTTAAATGCTTTAACCTGAGTATAGGTCATTATCATCATCATCATCATCAATAAAGCAAGTATGAGAAATAATGGTGAAAGTATAAAGGGAACATATTGATGGCTACAGTTCACATTAATAGGATTAATCTGCTTGAAAAAGTTATCAAATAAATGGAGGTTGCAGCAATCAAACATTAGATTTTTATAGTGTCTTTGTTGTCTACAGTCTACCCTGTCTAAGATTCTCTATCTTTCCTTAGATTCATGGGCAATACTAACTATGTTACTTTCCACAAATACAGTTAAACTTGGGCAAAACACAACTGTAATAAAAAAAAAAGTGGAAGACTTACTGTGTATATGTAGTAATAACCTCTCAAGTGTGACTGTGAAGGAAACAAATAAATGACATGAAAGGAAAAAAAAAAAAAATCCAATGTGCTGTAACCACATATTTATTAAAAAGAAAAAGAGGCTTCACACAGCAACAAGCGTGTACTTACAGCTCCACCATTCTTCTCAGTGTAGAAGAACAGAGTTGTGTTTTGAAGTCTGAACCAATAAGTGACCCACCAGATTTTCTACAGACAAATTAACCAGCGTTACCCCTTGTTGGTGTTGTATGCTCACAGCCATTCAAGGAGCAGAAAAAGGTTCCAACTCACCAGAGAATCTTTTCTCTTCTGCAGGAAGCCCTCAAACAATAGCTTGGTCGCATCCACAGACATGTTAGTCCTCGGCCGACGAGACTACGCGGCTGTTTGAAAGTTAATCTACCTGTTCGTGTGGCTTGACTTCCTCCTCACTAAAGCAGAGAGCAGAATCACTTGCAGTTTCAGCTGTTTACCCACTTCTTTATTCTGCTCCTCTAACAACATGGTGGTTTTAAAAAAACAAAACAAAACTGATGATCCAAAGGTTAATTCCCACACTCTGCTCCTGCCCGGTCACAGATGCACAAACACAACAGCAGTGGGTGTAAATGTCATTTATTAACAGATATTTAAAACCATTTTCTTTTCCCTTGATAAATCAGCTGTAAGTCCACCGGTTAGCACGTGTGCAGCTGCGTTGAAGAATACCATTGTTTTTTTTATTGTGAATGCCGGAAAAGAAGAATGAGAAGAAACACTTCCATAGTTTCAAGGTGGGGGAGGTGGTGCTGAATAGCTGCTGTTAATAGCGTAAATTTCAGTTTCATGGTGCCTCTAAGTTCATAAAAATATAAGGAAGGGAGGGGGGAGGGGGGAGGCTCTATTTCAAAACCAGAAAAATAAAAACGGGAACAAGAAAGCCATAAATGATGCGTCGTGAAAGACAGCTCTGATAATACTACATACAAAAATACATGAAAAATGCAAATTCCTCCATCGGTTTCGTTGGGGTGCTCCCAAAACAGGCAAGAAAAGAAAAAAGAAAAGAAAAAAAACGGGTTAATAAATTAACACTCAAAAAAATAAACAAGTGCATGACGTCCATGACCCTTCTAGTGTTAGATGTAGTGCCGTTCTGTCCCGCCACTTCCTGTTGGTGATGTGGTCTACAGGCGGAATCCTAAAAACTCTGGAGGAATACATACGGAATATACTGCATATACATTTCTATAAACAAGTTCAAGTCCCTTTGTGGTTCATCTGAGCACACATGCCTCTCTGGTTTTCAAATATTTAACTAATTGTACTGACCTGAGTGGGAAAAAAGAAAGAAAGAAAGAAAAAAAAAAGGACTGGATAAGCTGAAATCATCCAGTGATCCCGAGTGTCTGACCTCACCTAGACTAAAACCAACAGATCACACAATGTCAGCATTGACACACCGAGATGAAATGTCAAAAATAACCCAACCTTTTCCCCACAACAGAACAAAACAAAACAAAAAAAAAAATAAGCCACACCCCCAATAGAAAAAACGATGCCATCATTTTTCTCTTGGTTTTTGTATTTTTTTGCCAGTGTTGCTTTGAGACAGAGGGATGATGTGGAGTCGGGGGAGGGGGGGGGGGTTGATCAGAAAGTCTTTTTGAGGCTATCAGGTTCGGGTTGGTGGGGGGGGGGGGGTCAACAGAAGGACCAGGGAGGAATTAGTTGCGCTCATGCTGCCCCATCACCGCTGCTTTAGAAGTGCTCTGTACATGGCGAAGCCCAGCACGGCGAACACGGTGGCGCCGACGCTCGCCCTCAGCCAGAAGGTGGAGTTCTTCAGGTCAGCCTGCGCCATGTGCCTGCGAGAGAGAGCGAGAGAGAGAGGGGGGAAGAAATGGGGGTGGGGGAGGTAAAAAGAATGAGTGGGGAACAGCTGAAAACACAGCAGGAATGAATTCCCAAATGACTAAACAAAGTCATGTACTTTGTTAAATAAAAACTTCCTGATTCAGGACGAGAGAAATCATCAGAAAAATGCCTATAATTTAGAACAGGAGTGTCAAATCGATGGCTCGTGGGCCGATCTGGGTCTTATCTGGCATGCATGACAACCTCAATGTCAAAAAAACTATTAAAAAAAATTACATTTCTAAATAGAACTAACTGCTGTTTCTAGTATATTCATTGGGATCACCGTTCTTACACGCACCGGAAGGTGAAGGTAAATGAGGTACAGTTGAAATTGTACTGAATTTCTTGCACTGAAGAGTATTCAGGTTTTGGAAAAGGATATTTGTTAAAAGTAGACTTTGGCTGCCAGAATCAGAGTTTGACACCCCTGATCTATAAACAGTATCACAGGCTTTCTCTTCACGTCTGGTTTTGGTGATTCGGATCGAACGGACAGCAATTGAAGGATGGTAAAAAAAAAAGAAGGAAAAGTCGGGGTCTAGGAGAGGTGGCTGTTCTAAGTCACATCAACGGGTGGTTCTGTACTATGTCGTCTAGCCCAGGAGGCGTCTCAGGAGAGGATCAAAGCTAAAACGAAGAATTTATTCATTTTTTTATGCGCTGGTCCTGCATGTTTACAACTTCTCTGAAAGTAATCGGTGGCTTGTCATTAGACTTTCTGAAGAACTTCACGATGGCACGGTCACTAGATTGAGTTGTGTTGGATGAGGGAGACCGAAATCACGCCGGGCTGTAGCCCTTCAGGACCAAGATTCCAAGACCTCGGATTTAAAAGAAAATCTCAGATAAAACATTGAAATACCGTTGAATATCAAATCACAACAATTGATGGTGAAATCTTGAAAACCACGTTCCTGTGACACCTCCTGGCCTCTTTATCTCAGAGTTAAAACGTTATACACTCCATTTATCCCGGCAAAATTACAAACAGCGATGAACTACGCAAACTGCAACAGAGGGAGGTGAAGCAGTGAAGGAAGCAGCAGGAACAGAGAGAAAGATAGACTGAAGCTTTCTGTACCGACGGATTCACATTGACTGGTTGTAAAACTTCTGCAGAAACACGAACTGACACACTAAACCACTAGTGTTCCCAAAAGACTCAAAACCAGCCTAACAGACCCAGACGGTCTGGCTTAAAGGTTTGTTTCTGTTCACATCCAGCAAAATGAACTACAATCTTCTCCCTGCAGAAGCGGTTTCTGCCGTTACCTTTCCGGGGGAGTCTGCTGCCCAGCGGAGGTCTCCATAAAGATGGACCCCTCCACGTCTGAGACGGCTGAAATGCTGCAGCGTCGGGCTGAAACCCTCCTTCCCACCACCTCCACCCGGCCCAGCGGCCTCCCTCACATGTACACAGTCGCAGTCACACACCCGGGCTGTGCTCACACAAACACTGCAGGCCAAGCAGGGACATACTGCGATAAAATACCAATGAAGGCAGACAACTAATAATTAGTTTCCATCAAATATCTAAACGAGTGATCCTTGAAGTTGTTGGGTTTCTGTGGCCCTTAAAAAAACAACCATCTCTAACACGAAGTTCTATTGATTTGGATTCAAGCAAGGGCATTTTTGTTCTCCCTGTTCTACCTGGCTGGATTTGATCTGGTCCAAAAACATGCATTTGCAGTTAGTTGATGACTGAAGTGATTCCCTGCAAATCAATTGCTTGTCCAGGGAGCACCCCGTCTTTACCCAGAGTCGTCTGGCTTAAGAGTCAGACCCTCGCAAACCTAAAATGGATAAAGCGGTAAAGAAGATGGATCTATAGTTTGTGAAAATCCTCTTCCTCCACCTGTAAGACCAATAATCTATTCACAGGAAAGTTATGTGGGATGCAGCCACCACTTGTCCACATCTAGTCAAACTAAATCTTTAACAAAGTTTATTGTCTTGATAAGACATTAAAATCCAGCAGATATTGAGACTTTAGGAAGCTGAAACTAACATATTCTAACAATTATTAGATTAAATGTTGATGTAATCCACTAATCAATGGTTTAGACTCTAACATTAGAATATGCTTATTACATTTTTAAAATCATGTTAAATATTTTTATATATTTAGTGAGCATCACGCAGCTCCACCCTGCCGGAAGGAGTCCGATCACCAGCCTCAAAAAAAAACACAAGCTTACAGCAGCCAACTTTCACTGCACACATTGTACAAAGCTGTACGCACCACAGGGCAGTCAGGTAATCTCATTACTGAATAAAATAATCATTATTTTGTTGTTCAAATTGATTTTAAGGACTTTTTTTTTTGCTTCAAATTGACTGAAAGCTGAACTTTAGCACACTTACTTTCTAACCTTTGTAATGACCGACTGTCATGAGCATAGATACTTGGGACTATAATAACTTGGGTTAAATTCTAATGTATCACAGTCACCCGGTGTGGTGCGACCGCCTCTTGCGCTGCCAGCTGGCGTGACGAGAGTCATGCCCCCAGAAATAAAATGCAAAAACAGAGTTAGTGCTGGACGCAACACGACATGCATCTACTCCGGACTGGATGGTCGCCAATAACTGAACTGCAGAAGCAAACGCGTCACACAGCTTCGCCCAGTCCACCAAAACCTCATTAATTGAAACTCCCCACATTCAAAACAGCGACAGCTCTCCCTTTGCAGTGCAGAAGTGAAACCATTTCCCTTAGTATCCATAGATAAGCTCCCCTAAAGTGGAGCCATGCCTTCAGTTAGAGAGAGCAGGAAAACAGAGGAGCCATGCAACACCGGCAGCAGGCAGATTAGCAGAGGGTGAGCACATGCAGGAGGAAGAGGAAGAGTGGCAGCCAAACACTTGTGTTTGAACACCTACGGGGTGGAAAAAGAAAACAACACACACACAAAGAAAGGAAATACAAGATAGGAAAGAAAAAAAACAAAACTGGATGAAAACAACAGTGATTGGAACAGTGCAAGGCAATCAATGCAACACATCAAAGAAACACATTGTGATTGGATAAATCGGTTTTTAACACAGATGCGTCGAGTCTAAACCCGCAGGAGACGCCCAGGGCGAACAAAGCAGAAGCTTCTCCTGCGGGTGCAGACTTCAGCAGGGAAATGAGGAAAACATTTAGAGTGAAATCATCATGCGGTTATGGAAAATTCAAAAGAAAGAATTTAACTCGTTTTCCAATAATGAGGGGGAAAAAAAAACCATGCAGTTAAATCAAAAGTCTGAATCAAACACAAACTACAGACCGGTTGTGTTTCTCTCATGTTGGATGCATAAAGGAGGCTGCTTGTTAGGCAGAGTTTACGGTTTGCATATCCACTGCAGGACAGGAGGGGGCAAACATCACTTCAGTCTGCGATCTTTAAAGTTAAAACCATAGCTGGAGTCAATAATGTGGTTTTGTCTTTTCTGTTTTATGACTGAAAGCACCACTGGGTCAACAACTAACTAAATGAACACCTAAATATGAAATTAGATTGAGAAGTACATTCAGATGTAATTACAAAGAGTAAAATGTCTGAGTATCTTGTGTTTTTTTTGTTTTTTTTTTTAAACACGTGGAAGTCAGAGTTAGATGAGCAAACGTCATGCGTCATGCCAGTTCCAGGCAGACACACTGGTACCTCCCTGGCTAGCAGCCTGCGTGTTAGCTGGCACAGGGCGGTCACACCCGGCTGTGTCAGACTGTACAGAGTGCGGCTCGGCTGGCTGGAGCTGGAGCAGAAACCAAAACATCCGGCGTGACTTGTCGGTTTTAAAGCCAAAGATAAAGGGAGCGATAGAAATGGGCTTTGATGCTGGTAATGGGACTTGGGGAGGAAAACGTCGGTGTCACCCGCACAGAGTGCCGACATAATTGGAAAGCAGCGTGAACAGAGAGCGACCTTGTGACCGACTGTAAGTGACACAGGAAATCATGGAGAGAAAGAGGCGAGTGAAGATTTGCTGGAGTAAAAGCCTCAGGTGGCACCGCTTCGCATGTTCTTAGTTTAACGTGTCATTTGGGCTTCTGGCAGGACTTTGCAGCTGAGGCAGCGGCTTTTCTTCTATGGCTTGTTTTCACTGGGATACTCTTGGATTTCCAAGACTTTTTGAATATATTTTCAGGAGCCCTTGTAGCAATCTATACTGTAATAACGGCCAATCATTTTTGAGTTGGGCCATTTTTGCCAATATTGTAAGAACATATTTGAGCCAATAACAAAGATTAACAACAAAAGTTATTACATTAATGGCAGGATAATAGATTATTGAACTAACACTAAAAAAAAAAAATCACTTGAAAATCAAATAACATTGGTTTAACGTCCTGTCAGCTTTGGTAGTATTGTTGAAAATCTTGATTGTTATTGAGGAAACATACTCCACATCAATTTCAATCTTCATTTTTATTACATTATTGGCTTTATCACATTTGAATATGGCTAAATTCATTACGTTATTGGCTGTTATTTTCTTATCAGTTGCTACAATCCTCAATAAAAATCAACGCTGCTTGGTGAGAGCAAAAATAAAAATAACACACACCCACGCCGCTATAGAAGGACTACTATTTTCCCACGGCAAAACGATTTGCGGAATGCCAACACTCCCATTGAGTTTGATCACATTTACTATTCCCTTTCCCGTGCAGTGGATATGCAGCGTAAACGACCTGCAGGGCACAGGAGGGAAGCAGAGGCGCTGTCATCATCGGCAGAGTTAGCGAGCCTGGGGTAAAACAGGGGACGCTACGCTGTGGTCTCTGGAGGAGGTCTGACCCAAGCACGGGAAACACAGAGAGGAGGAATGAGTCTATGTTAAAACACTAGGCTGTATTCTAAGTATGGACCTGTTGAAAACGACCCTGCGGAGCTGGGCCTTAATGCTGCGCAGCAGCTCCAACTTGAGGAGGTTCTGACACAGGCAATAGGTGCACCTGTTGCAGGCACACATGCAGCGGAGACGGGCGTAGCTGCGGAAAAACACAGAAATGTGTGTATTCACCACCGTACAGAGACATCACACACGCGCCCGCAAACACACACACACTCGCACACACACACACACCTGTACGTGACCAAGGGTGAGAAAATGAGAACTACATTACAATGCATAACTGCTGGTCTAAATAAAAACACTACTTGTCAGAGAGGAAGTCTTTAGTGCTGCAGTTGACCTCCACCTACGATCCAGGGAGGAAATGAAAGTGCACAAATATGTAATGGCAAGTTTGAATCATCCAACGTTTGACTGAATATTGAACAGAGAACAAAAGGAAACATTCTTGATCGAGTAGAGATTCCGGAGGAGATTAATTAAGATTAACAATGAAGTAATAAAAATCCAAACTTGTTTTTTTCTGTATTGCTTCGATCACTTCATGTGACGGGCTTCTTAATAAAATCACTACTCAGCACTCAAGCACATTATTTAAATTAAAGCCACTCAAACTCATGTTGCAAAGGATAATTTCTAAAGATTTACATTTTCAGTGATTTCAAATAATGGAACTTTTCCTAAACAGCAAGTTGAGCAAACAGTGTTCATGTACTCACTGAAACATCAAACTGACTCTAAATAAATCATCAAACCAAGTCATGCTTTAACTTTAGGATTAAAGTTCAACCTTTTGTGGAATGTCAAGCCCGGAAAAAGGTAGAAGAGAGATGAAGTAGAAGAATTGGGGGGGGCAGAGATCAGAGATGTGAATACTCACGGATACATGGCCATGGTGGTGAGTCTGGTGTAGAGGTCTTTGCTGGGGGCTTCGGTGGAGTTGCAGGTGAATGGCTGAGGTGGGTGCAGCTTGTGTTTGCGGCAGAAGTCGTGTGGAGAGACGCTGTAGTGCTGCCGTACCTCGTGCAGGTCCGACTTGGCAGCGAGTACCACGCATGGCGTCTTACTGTCAATAAAGTATTGCTGCCAAAGACGAGTGTTGAACATGAGGCGTGCGAAGTGTAACAAACAGACCTGTGGTGGCGTCTGATTTAAAATAAACAACAACACACCTTGTACACTTTTGCGCAGTACTCAAACGAGCGCGGATCGTTGACGTCGTACACCAAGCAGACGACATCGCAGGCCAAATCAGCCTCGGACAGGAAGTCAAAATCGGGCATTACTTCGTGAAGCTTGCAGGAAAAACAGATGAAACCGGGAACAGAGCAGATGGGGGGGTGGGATTAACAGTTTTGCTGGGAAAACACAGATTATGCCAGAGTAATCCAGAGATCGGTAGATAAAAACGATTCAGCCAAGTAGACAGGTCTCACCAGTAAGTATTTCTCCTGACCATAAACGTAAGTCGTGCTGATGGCGTAGAAAGACTTGTGATCTTCTCTGATCTGCCTTTGACGCTGCAATAGACGATGAAGTCATTACAATCCAAAGATAGTATCTTAATTCCACATGTTTAATTCTTTGCATACTTCTGTGAATTTTGTCCTCAAGAAACAAGTCTGCGATGTTGTTTTTCCCCTCTAAAAATAGTTGTTTTAAAGGATGTTACTAACAGCAGTGTTTGGTACGTGTCTAAAACAGCATGAGGGTTGATCCGGTTGAAAACATGACGCTGAGCCAGAGTGAATTCTGTATCTAGTCCCACAAATCGTGATTAAAGCGTGAATAAATTTCCACCGGCCTGCAGGTTCCTGCCGAGGAAAGCCTGCAGGAAGGCGCTCTTGCCGCTGCCCCGTGCTCCCAACACGTTGCAGCGGAAAACACTGCGCTGGGTCTGTTTCTTCTGCAGGTCGATGCGCTTATTACGAGTCACTGAGAGGAAAAAAAAACCAAAGATAATTTCAGATATGCAGTTCAGACCAGCATGAAGCATGAAAGCAGGCATGAATTTAATCAGTCTCACCAGTAATGGCAGCTGCTTGCGACTCCTGTTCGTAGATGATAGAGTAACCGAGGTAACCTAAATACTCTAAACTTCGCTGTACGTCTAGGTATGTTGTTAACCTACCAAAAGGACATAAGAGAAGTCACAGGAGTCAGACAGTGAACTGTCACATGATTCACACGAGTATATTTATAATATGATCTGTGAGTCTTGGTGTTAAGTTTGAAGCTCTGAACACGTGTGTGTGTGTGTGTGTGTGTGTGTGTGTGTGTGTGTGTGTATTAATAGAAGTGCTCCACACTCACGTCCACTGGGAGAGGTATCCCTGGTATGTGATCCATCCCTGTTCATTAGTGCAAACTGTGTTGTTGACATCTGGACCCCAAGGCATGTAGGGAAACACTTTGAACAAGTCCTTCACCTCCTCTGGTGACAGCGCACAATCTCTGTCCTGGATGGTTTCAAGGACACACATTGACATTCTTCAATTTAAACAGATATTCCAAGGGCATAAAAACAAAACAAACAAGGCTAACCAGAGGAATGTATGAAGGTTAAGCACAGACAAAGAGCCTACAGATTAAGAGCTCAGAAAAGAGTTCCTTGCAGGAACTTAAGACCAAATACAGGTAAAGAGGAAAGATTGTTGTCAACGCACTTTGTCATGCTTGTCAAAGACACTCTGAAGAAAGAGGTAGGCATTGTGGTTAAGCTCTGTGGTGCAGTCAGGTGGGATCTTTAACCTGGAATAGAAACGCAGACACGACTGTTAACATAACAATGAACCCACTCTACAACCAAACAGACAGATCACAGAATGTCTGTTTTCCCCCTCAAAAACGAGAAAATAACATTACAGATGTTATGGATTCTTTTCTAACGACAGGTGATTACAGGAACAGTTTTTACCCTGCTGACATGTTTCAGCTGTATCTGCAGCCTTCCTCCATCATCTGCATGGTGCAGCCGAAACACGTCAGCCGGTTAAAAAACTTTTGCTGCATTCACCTGTCCATAAGAATCCACAACATATGTATTTTGAGCGACAAAATTCAACTATTACAGTACAACATTTGCCAAGACGCAAGGCCCTCACAAAGCCACTCCTTTACACAGTGGCGCTCCTTTACACGCCTCTAGGGAACCTAAACTTTACTGTGTACGACTGTTTCTGTACATTTAAGAGAAAATGCTATAAATGAGTATCTCTGGCTGCACTCACAGTGGGAACAAGTACTCCTGCGTGAGCTCCAGGTCGTCGTCATAACCAAACCTCCTCAGCACGGTCCATGTGGTCTCATGTCGGCCCCTCTGTATAAACAGGGTGTGCAGGAACAGGAACCCTAAAATACAGAGTGGAAGGCAGCAAGTAGGTGTTCATATTGTTCTGAAATGTTGGTCGTACACATAGAGCAGAAAGTGGGAAACGGGTAAGAAGACAGACGGAGAAAGCTAAATAAAAAGAGGAGGAGAAACAGAGTGCAAACAGGACTGAGTCAGACCTTTGAGGGTCAGTCCGTTGTCCTGGACTCCATCATTCATGTTTCGCCTGACCACGTTCTTCACATCCTCTAAGGCCTGAGGTGCCAGTGGCGTATTGAAGCATGTTCTCTGTAAATATATAAACGCCATAAAATCCTTGTTGTGCCAGGTTTGCTTCATTAAACACTCATCAGGTTCTGTCAATCCAAAAAACGGGTGCAGTTATCAACACTTATAGACATTTTAGATGGATTTATTGGTATATTCCTTTCACTGATCCCAATTCAGAAAATTCCTGGAAATGATGAAAAAATGTACTTAAAGTATGAAACAGCAACATGCAGCCAGGGGATGGCGCCATTCTAAAAAAGGTGCTACTATTCTAAGACTGTCGTTTTTCGAAACTTTAAACCATCAAGATTATTAAGTCTGACCCATCTCTAGTCACAAAATGGACAATAACTATCTGCAAATTGAAAGTGACTACACACACAGACATTGATTAAAGACATTTAAGACTAAAACGATCGGTCTCAAGCACTACTTTATACCCACAGACTGAGAGCTCAACCCTCACCTTTTTTCGAGGGCCAATTCCATTGTATCATTGAACCAATAACCCAACCGTTTTAGCTCCCAGAATTTATTTCAAAGGACCTTTTTTAAAGATGAAAGTCTTAGTTTTGCACTGTCGCATAAAATAATTATTCAATAAAAGGGACAAGAGTTTGTGTAACGACTAAGAACGACTAACAGTTACAATTCATAAAAACTACTGAGTCTGAAATAACCTGATCAACCCAACTACAGGAAGGAAAGGAGGAATTACCTGAAAGAAGTTGAGCTCGTTGTCGTTAAGAATGCCGTCGTTGTCCAGGTCAGACACTTTAAATATTCTAGTTAGAGCTTTGATGCAAGAAGGCTTCAGCTAAAACATAGAAAAAAAAAAAGAAAAAGCATTAGTTGCTGCTTTACCGGAGCATTCAGCTTTTAATGTCGAGTATAAGTGAGAAGAATCCTCAAGTGATAATTTTCACGATAAAATGATGGCGGCTTAGCAACATTTGTGAATCTTTGAATACAACACTAGTGAGTCATCTTACTATTAGTACAACGCGACCATTGTTAACGCTGTACGGCATGCTCATACTTGTGTAATGACTCATCAAAAGCCCGTTGTTGCAGCGTACACCACCAAACTCACCTCCTTCTCCTCCGGGCAGTACAGAGGTCCTGTCGGGTGGAGAACGGCCTTCTGGGCGTAGTAGAACAGCTCGGAGATGTTCTTCAGGTTTTTGGCAGAACACTAAAGGGGAGACAATGTGACAAAGATGTTGGCTAAATAATGGCAAACAAATCCCCAGTAAGGCAAAAAAAATAAATAATAATAATTATAATAAATGATCAAATAGTAAAAAATGTGCACAAATAATCAAAGTGCTGAAAGAGGAAGTCACTGTTATGTGGTAATTTTTATATTTTCACTACATTGCATTTCACTGGGTCAAAAACTACATGCAAAGTGAAGAAAGTGGAGGGAGAGCGGAAACAAAGCTCTGTCAGAGTGATAGTGGCTGTGCAGAGTCTCCGCTCCTCCTCTCTGTTCTGTCAGAGTCGTGAATAAACACCTGGGCGTGGTGGTAAGCTGATATTCAGTCAAGAAAAGTGGGGATGTTAATGTGCGTCATGTGGCACAACTATGCCAGAGCCTGTACAGCTTTTTATAGAAAATGCTACAATTTGTTTCACCCTTGATAAAGTTAAAAAGAATAACCATTAATCCTGGTTCCGACTGAAAACTGAGCTGACGGGTGATTTACTCCCATCACATATTTCCATATTGCCTCCCTGCAGCTGTGCGACTGCCCTGAATGGTGCCGACTGTGGACGTGTGGAGCCTCACGTCCTCCACGTCTCCTGCTTTCACCTTTGTAACTGATCCTTCAGAGGGGACCGTGACTGAGCCGTGTCTGAACCGTCTGCGGCGACGGGGGGAACGTTTCAGACAAACTAACGGAGGCCGAACTCGTCTCTCTTCACCAGAACAGCCAAACCTCTCAGCACTCAGCGGATCAGTCAGCGGACCTCCGATCACGAGGTTCAGGCACATAAATCAATTAATGACTCAGAGTAAGTGGAGGCAGGATGTGGACGGCGGCCTGAGAGCCAATTCGCTCCATGCAGTATTGATCAGTATTGAATTTTCAGTAAACTTTTCAAATTGCTTTCATGTACTCAACAGAGGGAAATCTCCAAGCAGCCATGGCTCAAAGGATCAAATTACCCCCCCCCCATGCGGGAGTGTGTCTCTGTGGATCATTTACCTCTACACAGGTCTCGATGTCCTGGTACTGATTCATGATAGGTAAGATGGTCTCCATGCTGCTGTGCTCCACCAGGTCGGACTTGTTCCCCACAAGAATGAGAGGCACCCTGCGGTCAAACCATTTATCAAGACAGAATTATTAGCAGCAAAACTGATGACTGCTTTATTATTAAACACAGTTATGATGCAAAAAGCAAGAAGAACTTCCTGGTTACAGCTACTCCAATGTGACAAATAGCCAATTCCCTCAGTTTAATATAAAATTAAACACACAATGTAGAAGGTTATGGACTTTTTGTAGGAAAAAAACTAAAATTTTATTGGCGACACGTTTCGTCTAATGAGTATAAACATTATCAGCTTTGATTTAAAAGTAAAAGATAACCTGTGGCCCCATAGCCATACCCACCTGCTATCTTTATCTATCCTGTCGTTTATAAGAGGAATCCAGTGGCTCGTAACCTGAAAGAGAAAGCATAACAGCAACCTGTAAATAAACATTGCTCACCAATTAATCCTCACAGATCAAATGGACGGACGTATTTGATTACATGCTCACCTTTTCAATCGATTTCTTGTTGTTGACTGAGTAAACTATGCAGATGACATTGGCCTACAAGGAGAGATAATATGATCTAAATTGGGTTCACACATCGCGAGAGAGCTTGGAGGTGAGAAATGAATGAAACCGACCTTGGAAATTTCTTGATACAGCTGCTCATCTGACTGCTCAGCTTCTAAAAGTGTGACGAAGTGAACAGTTTCACACAATGTAAAGGTTTCTATATTCATACAAAGGGGAGATTATGGGTACAATAGTCTTTGTTTAGCTGATACTACTCACTGTGCCAGTCTCAGACAGCAGTGTGTGTGTGTGTGTGTCTGTAGGTTACCTGAGTAGTCCACGATGTGTGTGGGCACCCGTTCTGGGGTGACGTCAGCTGGGATGGTGATCTCCTCCGCTCGTAGAGGAACCTGCAGAACACACGACAACAATACTCAATATTGACAACAAGTCTTTTTTGGTTTTTGTCAGAATAGAACATTTTTCTAACAGGATAACAGGGTGATCCGATTGGGAGTGTGAATAGGCGTACCTCATCAGGGAACTCCTCGCTGACCAGCGACATGATCAGTGACGTCTTCCCCACCTTGGCTGTACACACGAAAGGAAAATCCACCCGATTACAAACTTTATAGAGATCTATTGTGTTTTTAAAAGGAGCGCTCCCTAACGCTGTCAAACAGATCAGAGGAGCTGCGGTCTGGTTACGAGAATGTGAAGTTAACACTGCATTCCCTCTACTCTAATTGCCACGTGATAAATTCAGAATGTAAAGAGTAAGATGATACATGACAGTTTGCAACCTGACAAAGTAAACGGAGTAAGGAATAAATGCTACCAAATGGGCACCGTTCTTGCAATTATTCCGGTTTTCCCGTCTTATATTCAATATGCATTTCTCATAATCCAGAAGAAACTATGCAAATTTATTACATCATTTATAAAGCAAACAGTAACAATGGCATTATTTACCCATTTCACTATTTTAATGAACTGAAAATATTGGAATTCTCAGAAATTGGTGATCAGCCTGGCATCATTAAGTTGTTACGATGTGGCACTTTATACATTTTTCTGAATTTTCTAACACGTTTGATCACAATAAAAAACAAAACAAAAAAAACCGTATGCCACAAAACACGCTGATCTGCTGCTTGAATTCATCTGCATTATTCAGGTCTGCTTTATATTCCAAGTGTGTTTCAAGAAACAGCATTTTGATTCTCCTTCTGTCTTGTACACACTGACGAACTGACAATAAATATTAACTGAGTGAATAAAAAGCCTCAATCCTTTGGAATAGAAGCTGTAGGCTGCAGTACCACTCCCCTCAGCCAGCTGACTCCACCCCCACCCCCACCCCCCAGTCTGAACTCTACTGAACTTCCCAACACCCAAGTGGGCACGTAGCAGTCTGGCAAAAGTACCAGCCCACCTAATGTGGCCATCTGGGCCATCCCACAGAGCCACAACTGAAATATAAATAGTCCTGGCAACATGTGTGCTTTAATGAGAACAAACAGACCAGGTGAACCGTGGTTGGCTGGATGCTCTCTGTTGCCTTTCTGGCTCAACCCTGCCTTCCCTTTGGAGTCCACGGAAAGGTCAAATTATTGTAACGGCACACAGATATTTATACACAATCACCTGTGCCAACTAGACTCAGCAAATGTTTAGCAGACGATACCTAATCAAGCAAAGATTTCTGAAAGGGAAGGTCAATAAGGTGCAATATTAATAAAACACGCCACATATACAGGTGCGTTTCAAAAAGTTAGCCGACAATGCAAGACAACTGTGAAACTTTGAGGTTTTAGATTTGTCACACATTAAGTGCAACATTTCAATCCTTTTTTTCCAATTCTTTCTAATTTAGGATTTTAAATCATGAAATAATATTCAAAAATGTATAAAAAAGCCTGATGGCCTTCAGATTTTTCATACTGAGGCAATAAACATCAGAATTACAAGAACTGATTTTTATTGAGATGTGGTCGTACTTTATTTATTTACATTAAATGCTGGTTGATTTCTGTAAATGAGTGATAAGAATATGAAAATCTTCCAGTACATCTTGAGAACATCAATAGAATTAAACATAACAGGACATTTCATTTCTGTCTGAGCAGGCTTTTAGAATAAAGGTATACAATATTGATATTTAACACGTTTCCTTTTAAAAGATTGACACTTCACTACATAAATGAGTTAAATAAAGGTTGTGTACACTGTGCACATTTTATGGAATATATATTTCAGGCTTATATTTAGTTAGTGGATCAACAAGATCACAGTATATCTGATCAAATGTTCAAATGTGCTTGTTTTTCTTTGCAATTAGACAAAAAAGTTAAGCATGAACCAAATGAAGAGGTTGAAAACTAAAGTGTTTGTTTTTTTTAAATAATTTCTTGGATTTGTGTTTGTCTTATTCCAACCCATTCATAGACTGAGCATATATTTCAGGGATTTATTGTCTCGAGCTTTTAAAGTGAACACATGCAGGGCAGCCTTGTATCCCAGTGAAGAAGTAGTCAGAAAACAGAGACATGACAGTACATGGAAACACTCGTGAGACAGCGATCATGCGCCATGTGATAATTATTCCTCTCCGATCGCCACGCAGAAAACAAAGATAGGGAAACTGAGAAATGCCACCACAGTGTGCTGGAAGCCCCTCGTTACATTATCAACCGCTAGCGACTAGCACGTTAGCTTCGAACCTCCCAGCAAGAGGATTAATAAAAAACTACTTACGTTCCCCGACAAGCAGTATCCTCACGTCCTTCCTCATGTTTCAGCTCGTTTGCCTCTGCAGAAAGGATTTTATAGTTTCATGTAGTCCCCGGGATGCCGTCCGCCTCCTCCCCCGGTACTTTACCTAACGTCGGGCCCTGCCTGTCAAACACTCCGCGCCTTTGTAGGACAAAACGGACAGAGACTTTTCACCGCTCCCTCAGTCTTTTCTACTCGCTTCTCCTCAACGTGAGCGCCGTGAGCTCAGCAGGAAGGCAAATTAAACGGCCGCACGGGTGACATATCTTTGTAAATTCTCGATAATCGCGCTCTTTAGGGCGCTCGAATGGTTTATCGCAGAGGATGTTTCATGAGCATGCCCGACCTCCAGTACCGGGGAACTACGGCGAGCCGGTCAGGACAAACTGCGCTTGAATTTTGAACCGCGTTATACTGCCATCTGCTGCCAAAAAAGCGGAAGTGCAATACTAATAATACTAATAATAGAGTATGATAAGTATAAATTAAAAGTTAGAATATATAATAAGACTTAACAGCGACTAAAATGAATGTGGAAAAATTTATTAACTATTTAATAAATAACTTATTAGCGTAAAGAAGTATTATGTAAACATCTATGTTTACGTCGATATCTTTTCTCAAACCTATAAAAGTTCAAGAAAACTTAAACATCAAGGATATTTATTGATGCCCCATCAAATCTAATGAAAGATGTCATCTTTAATGCTAATACATTTGCTTTTACTGTTACATCACCGATGTCTCGACTTGGCTCCTTGTGTTCTGATCCTCTGTGAATAAATTAGAAACTAGGAATTCCTCAATCAACACTGTAAATTAACTTTGAAATACATTTGATGTGATATGTGGTGAAAATTCCATCTTAAAAAGTCATTTATTTGTTAACTTTTGTCATAAGTGTTACAAGGGACTAGGGTCTTGGATTATCACATGTACACATATGGTATTATTGCAGTTAGATTAATTACATTCCCAAAAAAGTAACGATGGGGTTCATGAAACACTGTCTCCTCCAAAAATATCATTATGGACTTAAAAAAATAAAAAAATATATTCAACAACAAGTTACACGTTTCAAAAATAGGAGACATCTTCAAAACCTTCCCAATGATACACAGATACACAATGATACATAAGAGAAATCTCTTCGGAGTCTTAATGGATTTCTGTCACTACACAATACTTTTCTCAGGTATTAGCATCCAGTTCATTGTAAGATGAAATGAGTGTATTTACATATTTAATCTACACAGAGTACATTCACAGTCCACTTCTTTTTCCATAGTCAGCACAGATCTGCTGTACTGTTATATTTCAGAAGGCTGTATTTCTTTCAGCCACATCTTGCTGTGATGCCTCTCTGTAGGTCATCTTCTATACTTCACTTTGGATTCAACTATAACAAGAAAAAAAGAGAACAAAGATTCATAACTGGTGATGCATGAATACATGTAAAGCATGTTATAGCTGGTGCACATTTTTATTACCTGTCATCCACACTTAAAGAAAACAATTGCCCTTGAAACCAGATAGCTGTACTTCTAACTATTTCCTGCAGAAGCACCACTGGCTGACTTGTTTATATCATGCTGACCTTGATGAAGGTTATAACTCATACCTGTTGCTCCCTAATCAGTCTCAGCCGCGGGTTGGCTATAGTACTAATTAGTAATATTAGCATGGTAACAAGTTTCCTGCTCAGGTGTTCAGGTAGCCAATGGGCAGGGCAGTGCATTAGACAGCACATAGACTCTGTATTTTAAACACACTTTAGTCATATTTGGGCATACAAGTAAACTGTCAAAGTCCTCAATATCCCCAAATTGTAATTTGCACCAAACACAGTGCACCCTCATCTATCAAAGGCATTGTCAAACGCTGTAACAATGAACGTGTACTGTTGTTGGTTTTGTTCTAATTCATTAACATTTTTTAAATCATCTACTTATCAGTTTCTTTGTTTGTTTTTTTTGCTTTATGTTCTCTGTTCATATTATTTTGTTCTATATAGATGTTGTTTAAGTAGCTGCAACTGTGGTTTATGTCTCTCTTCTTTGCAACTGTGCCATTTCTGTGGGCAGAAATGCTGATATGCTTTATAATTTCCTCAGGTTTGCATCACCCTCTCATCCTCAAATAAACACATTTTTTGTATATTTTAGTATTCTGAAGGTTACCTAGGTAATCATGTGGCGCCATGGGTCTGGACAACACCTGTCTGAAGGCCCCCAGCCACTCCTTCTGCTCGCTCTCCTGCTCGCACATGAAGACAAACTGTCTCTCGGGCGTCTGCAGCATGATGCCACACTTCCACTTGCTTCCCCGGGGGCTCTTTTGGACATCCTCAGTCACGAAGTAACCATTGCGCTCTGCGCCGATGAAGACGACCCCCAACTCTTCTGCATTCTACAATCACGTAAGAAGAGAGCATTAAAATCTAAAACACACTTCAATCTTAAGTTTAATGGACATCAAGAGTTGGCTTTTTTCTTATACTTACTAGCTGACTTTTGAAGTACAACAGCTTCCTGTTTTGGGAGTCCAAAACAAACCACCTCTTTTTAAATAGCTCTGTTTGCTGAGTCAAACAAATGGAAAGAACATAATGTGTAATTACAACAGAACAATAAGTCCATTCAGTCAGAATCTAGATCACGATGCCAGCTGATTTAGAAGCTCTGGATGGATTCTGAATATATTTTCATCCTTCTTGTTATGCTGTGAACGATTCAGAACCTCAGGTTTGTCTGGATGGAATCTTTTTCCTGTCACCATTGCAAAACATGCAGAAGCTGAATTAAATGCATTCGTGCACAATTCAAGCAAGCTTCCAGATACATCGAGAACAGCTTTGAAAACACAGTTGAACACCTTTCTAAGCCTGATAATGCTTTGGTTTGCTCCGTTTTGCTGTGAGTTGTTATGAGAAATGTTCTTATTAAATGAGTGTATGAGTGTGGCTCGAACACTCGAACAAACACAGAGTAATGTTTTAGAAATGCCTTTGAGTTTGTTTCAGAATTGATGTCAAGATTGTGTTAATGATTTTATAGCTTTAAGTCTCAAATCAATGAGTGAGTACCGTGATTCACTTAAGGGTGGAGACTCAATTTGAATGCCTCACTCAGCACATCTACATGTTGCAATATAAAAAGTAAATATCGAAATGGATACCATAATGATTAGGCTTTTAACTTACCAGTGGTCCTGTCTTTTCCATGTATCCCTCTTTGAGGTAATTTCTTGTTATTTCTGATGCCAACTGAAGGAGAAGCACAACCATTAAACTAATATCTCTCTTAAAATGAGTTCAAGGTGAAAAACAATAATCACCATATATTTTATTTATTTTTTTCGTACTTGTTGATCACTTCCAGTTGGGAACATCATCTTAAGGTATGCAAAGCGAACAGCACGAATGGCGTTGTACCAGGTGACTATTTCCTAAAGTAGAAGGAAACAAACAAGTGTATTTGCAACCCTGAAACTGTTGCGCACCAACCAGCACAAGACCTGCTGCTCATTTGATGAGTACGCGGCCTCACTTCTGCACTCTCATGATAAACGTAGAGGTTTCTGGTATGGTTCACATCTTGGTAAGTGAGCTGCAGCCCGTGAGGATGACCGATCTTCTCTGGCTGAAATGTGGCGTTCAAGTCCTTGATGGCGATTACAGCTTTAGGGCCTTTGGCCTCCTGGATCATAAACACATGTGAAGATCAGAGTAGGTAGAGGGCCACCAGTACCTGCATGACTGACTTAATGTAAGTTCCACAAAGCACTTTGTTGACACACTAAAATCTGATTAAAATGCCTCTACTGGAACAAATTTGGAGCAGTCTTTATAGAATTTCAATCATGGTTTACCTCAGGTAAATTAATCACGCCAACATTGATCTTTGTCTTCTGTTCCTTTTTACTCTCATTAAACTCATTTAATCAACTATATTCATTTCTGTTACTTTGCTCAGAAGCACTCAAAATATTTTTTGAAATACTCTTTTACTGCTCTGATGGTGGTACAACTCACCTCTGGTTGACAAAAGGTGAATATCAATTTTGTGGCCCTGAATAATTGTACTTGATTTCGAGGAAGGTTATTTTTGTCTGCTCATGAAGCACAGTACATTTTAGGTGTGCCAGGGAACTCACATCTCCTTTGTTGTAGTACATGAGGTTAAGCTCTCTCTCCGACAATACAAACTTCCTCTGCAGAAACTGCATCTTCTCCTTCCCTTTCTTCCACAGCATCCCTTCATAGAAACCTGAACTCAGTTCAGGAAAACCACAGGGTCACAGATGCTTTCAAACACATGTGGGAAAAGAAAAAGACTTGCACAGACAAACATGTTGTGACGAGTGGCTAAAATCTACTTCCTGGCTATTTCATTAGCCAAAGAACTGGTTCTGCTTGTGGACGAGGAACTGCATTGTTGAAATAGTTTTGTACAATTCAGACCAGTAAAGATGTTCGAGCTGCACCTGTGGTATATGGCAGAGGTGGATATTTTGTTTCTCCAGAGAACTCCTGTCTTTCGTACTTAGCTCGGATCCACTGCTCCTTCAGGACCCTGCAGTTAAAAAAAAGAAGAAGAAGAAAATACTCTTTCAAGGTGCCATAGCAACAAGTCAACATGAACTGCAGCAGCAATACAACTGTGGATGAATAAGCAGATTTCACTTCTACAATCAGCAGTTGAATTTACTTAGTTTTGTTTTAGTCACTGCCATGTCAGCAGTTTTGGCACAGAAAAGAAAATATCTAATCGTGGATTAATTTAGCTATCAGGAGAAGATAAAGTCCTCTGAAGAGTGCAAGCATTACTTACTTGCAGTCATTTGTCTGAGGTTTATAGTAGAAAGGTGGAACTGCTTTCTCATACACAGCTTGGGCTTTGGCGTTGCCTTTGGATTTCAGTGACTTCCCCCGAAAAAAGAAAGGCAGAGGCACACATTACCATTACACATGGACACAGTTCCTTTGATATCAGGTTTGATATGAGACATCAGGGCATTTTGAATCAAACCTACCTCCACTTGTTCATCCTCCCAGAAGTCCAGCCAGAGGGATTTGACCTTGGTGGACAGGCTGCGGTGCGTCCCAGAGCAGTGCAGACATACAAAGACCCCCAGCTTGCAGGACGCCCAGTCTGGCTCTGAGGGGTGCACAGCAAGAGGAGTTAAAAGTATAAATTTGCCATCAGGATTGGATTTACAAATATGATGTTTGCTTTATCTGATGTTAGAATATTCACCATGAGATAACAGAAACATCTCAAAATCTAATCATTACGCATTTAAAACTCCAAAGTAAAAAAAAAAAAATCTATACAATATGCAACGGTATTGACTATTGTAGAGATTAACTTCCCTTAAAAAAAGCTCCAGTTCGGGGAGTTTATCACATGACTTCAGCCGTGATAATAACCCGCCACTGGCTGAGTCAGGCTCCATGGACAACGCGCTTACCGGGCTCACCGCAGTCTGCGCACCGGTCGTTACCGGGTTGCTTCAGCAGTCCCATTAAAATCTTTCTGTTACTCTCATTGTCTGCCATCCCGGTTCCCCCGACTACAAAGTCAGACTCTTCTCCCTCGTAGGACAAATAAATCCAGCATGGCAAGTGAAAGTTGCGACCGTTTTGATTGTCTCGATGCCGTTAGAAAACAGTCAAATTCACACTTCCATGTGACGGTGTAAAGTTACAATAGAAATATTTTAGTAGCCGTGTAATTCAAGCAACGAGCCGCAATGTGTGTTTAAGTAAAAAAAAATCTGAACACGGTCGTCCAACAAGTTTGACCAATAATACTGGTCCGTGTGCGTAATGCGCAAAGCAGCCAGAGAGGCGCAGCGCAGGGACCGTCAATAAAGTACAAACTCAAAACAAACTACTGAAAATATTCAATCATCTTATCGAGCCGCCAAAATAACAGCTCGCTCGAATTAAAGTCAAGTTTTTATATTATTTTTTGGGGCGTTATTCAGTCGGTTTTTATGAAAGTTTGACATCATGCACAGATGTGTCATTGTTCCCGGTCCCCGTGGGACCCGGTTAGGGTGGAGATGACATGTTTTCCCTATGTGTGCAAAGGGACTGGTCACCTGTCCAGGATGAATCCAAAGCGGGAAGGAATTGGCTCCAGCGCCCTGGGACCCAAAGTTGGTAATCAGTCAGTAATAGTAAATAGTAAAAAGTCAGTAATGGTCATTAATTGTCAACAGATCTGCAGTAAAATGTTCTTATAGCGGGGAAACTGGAATCCAAACAAAATATCAACATGAATGTGAGATATTGACACGTTTTGCTGTCAAATGAAGTGGCTTTATTTAAATCCACAAATAAAATGGAGCAACTAACTTCACTGTATGGGCAATTATTTTGTTAACAGGAAAGATAATACCATGTAAAGGTACAAAAACAGTTACCACATAAACAAACTACAGTGAAAGATGTGCTAGAACAACTTTATTGTTGTTTATATGTCATCCCTTATACAATAGCAAGATAAATGTATGCAGACCTTTAGGAATTGCTTAATTTTTCTGCAGCATTGGAATTAAAATATGATCCCATTGACAGAAGTGTAGACAAACACAAAGTGCTGAACCCAAAGAGACAAATTATTTATAATTAGTATTTAGTGAACAAATCCACCACAAAACATTGATTTTTCTTTTTGTTGGCTTTTTTAAGTCATTAGCTTAGACATGATTTACTTTTTCCACAGTGCAGTGAATGTTTAATGGTTATGTTCCAGAAAGACATGAAATATCAGAATTGTGTGAAATTATAATGAGTAACATGTGTTGGTTATACATCACATTTTATGACCAACTAATGCAGAAAACTAGAAAATCTGAAAGGTTTGACAAACTTTTTCTTGTGACTGTATACAGTAGACACGATTAAAATTTAAACAAGTATTGCAGTCGCTTGCAGAGCCATAGTTTTCACACAAAGCATATTTGACCCTCATCCGAAAGTCGTTCCAAATGTTAGTAAAGGTTTCTCTGCTTGTGAAAGCCTGGCTGCACTGTGAAGTTCAAATATTTCTCTAAAGTTGACTTATCATGGAATCTTATATAAATCCTATAAGCGATACAATCTAAAATAGTACAACGCTAAAAAAAGAAAATAACTTTTAAGATGCATATACTGTGAAAACACAATCGGTGACTAAATACATTAATAGTAGGAAGGTGATAAAACTTTGATTTCTGAGTTCTGTAAGAAATGTGTGTTTATCTGGCTTGATAACAGAAACAGGTACTTATAAACACATGTTTCATATATAGCTCTATCAGTTAAACAAGTGCCTTGTTGAAACAGTAGAATTGATCATTTTAACAAACAAGTCATTTATAAATATTCAAACAAATTAATTTTCTTTCTTTTCTTTTAAATAAACCCCCGCCTGTAGAGGAATAAAAGATGCAGTCTGAAAGTGAAGGTAAAAATCCACATATTTCCAGGAAGTAATTCCATTGAGCTTTTTTAGGAGGGCAAAAGTCTAAACATTCACATAGTATCAAGAAGATCCATTCTCCTTGGTCAATTCAATGTCATTTTTGAAGGCATGCTGTTTATGTGCTTGCATGCTATATGCCCAAGCTCTGTCCACGCCGTGTCCCTCAATCCTGCAGGGTTTCCAGTCAGGGAAGGGAAAACGACCAGCGACCACCAAGGCGTCGTCAGGAAGCTCAGCCAGCAGCTTCTTCTGTAACAGCGAAAGCTACAAACACAATAACACACATTTGAATATGAGAGAGTCTCCAGCATGTGCTATCAGGGTCCTGATTGATTATGTTTGCTGGTTTGTTGAAGCTTAAAAATATCCCAAAATGTGAAATGATTTGAAAGGAATGATTTCTTACTTAACACTTCTCTCACTACAGACTGTCTATAAATCTTCTCTGAAACACTGACAGTTTAAGGTGATGTACCTGTTAAGAGAGCCACTGCCTCGGTGATTGTTCCCAGTTTCTGGAGCACTTTATGCCGATCCACTGCACCATATTGCATTGGTTATGTAAACCTTTGCATTATCACTGTTTTCATTCACAATTGATCTATGCTGAATCTATTACTTACCACGCTGGGAGCCAGAAACACGGTTACATTCTTGCATTTTGTCAAGTCGACCTGTGAATACGAACAAGGACATAAATAATAACGTAACAAATATTTATACTTTCAATACATTCTTGTCATTTTATATGCATATGCTCAGACAGGGGGAAACAGTTCTGACTCTTATTGTATTGTTTGAACGCAAGCTATTATGTTGTTTTATTTATTCTGTGTTTGTTACAAATACCATAACTCAGACCTTCCAGAGATCTTCCCGTCGGTAGGACACTTTGTCCTGATGACCTGCTCTCCATGCATGGAAGCGGGCGAGCCGAACAAGCCACGGGTTGAGCTCATAACCAACAGCCGGACTGAAACCATGCTGGTGGGCTTCCAAGACCTGAACAATCAAATTTGACCACAACCAGAACGAGTCAATCAAAGCACAAGAAAAAGGACCCCAAATGTTTTGTTCGTACTTACAATCCGACCATCACCCGACCCCAAATCCATGAGACCTCCCTTTCGTCCTTTCAGCAATGCCATTACATTTTGTACCTGAGCTCTGCTGGCAGGTATATAAGGGACCTGCAAAAAAGTTAGGCAAAGCCTTTCAGATTTAAAATACAGAAGTACTGCTGCGGAATACTTATTAAATATAGACCGCACCTGAAGTCTTAAGGGGACTTTTCTGAAGCCTGGCTGGAGGATTCCCACCCACATAGCATAGACTGCAAGCCCAGTGCCTGCAGCTATCTGAGCAACGCCCCAGACCCCGAGGTGCTTCGGTCTGAGCTCAGCAAAGACCTCATCTGGTGTGCCATCATCCATTCCTGCATGTAAAAAAATAGACACATTTTTGGAGTATACAAACCAACCTACATTCGAATAGTATACCCACCAAATAGGAGGTTCTGTTTGGGATGAGATCCCACATTGCACACTGTGCATTGTAATTTTCCTATGGATGTTTGCTTATGCAAATTCATCAAGCAAGGATGCAATTAATGAACATTCTGAACAAAGAAATTATAGCAGAGTGCCACCAAAGAGCACAACTTCTACAGAGCATGTACAGATAAACGCATACATGTGCAATCTAATTTTATTTTCCAAAAAGTCAACATTTTCAAAGGTAAAGTTGTTCAGTTGTGGTGGGGTGAGCTGCTTAATATTCATAAGTGACTCCAGTCAGCAGTCCACTTACATACATGACAGTGGCAGGTTATATGACCTGACACGCAATATAGCTGAAAGCCACTGCAAACCAATCAACATATAGTTAGATTCAAAAATATTTAGCAGAGCTTTAAATGAGCCGCACTGGTTCCACATTTTAACTTAACTTTATAGCAAATACACGAAATTTCTCACTTCGTTTTAGATATAATCGGTAACGGAGAAAACCACAATCTGAAAACAAAATCTGCTGTCATCGAAGACGGTGTTAGCTTATGTTACCCATAAATTGTGGTTTTAATAAAGTAAATAACAAAAAACCTCATTGACCTGTGGGACTGCAGGCGGACACATTAGCGCGTTGCAACAGTCCGTCCGCAAAACAATTCGTGTAGTCAGACTCATTTGCGGAGATCAGTTCCGCAGACACAAAAACTGAACAATAAAAACAACAAAAAAAATTCTCATACGATTGTTTGAAACGTTTTATTTAATCACTTGAACAACAACATCATTGAAACGTTGTGGTCTTCATTAAAAAATAAAATTAAATCAAGACCTTCAGAATAACAGATCATGAACTGCATCGCTTCACTTCAGGTTCCTCAAATCCATTTGATGCTCCTTGAGTGTGTTATATATATCATTTCATTCAGTGAAGTAAAATTAAATCACCCTTCAATGTAAATCAGCATCTAAATCTAAATCCATGACAATACTTTTATTTGAAACAATTATACATGTATGTACATAAAAAACAGTTAAACATCACACTGGAGTGACATACGTCTACAAATTCACCCCATCCTCACAAAATTGTAGTAGAAAAAACCCTTATAATTCATATTTCTCCTATGTACACTTGGAACAGGACCCGTCCTCGTCAGTCACTGTCTCCATCATCACTGATGAGTCCCTGCAGGTTGGCCCATGCTGTTAGTCTCTTGCGTCCTTTATGAGCGCTGCTGTCCTGATCACTGTCAGAGCCGGAGTCCAGAGAGCGCTGATATGCAGACGGTGGAGGGTCCGGCTGCTCCTGCCATGCTCCTCTGCGTCGAGGTCGACCTGAAACAGGGATTCAGATTGGAAAGTCTCATCAACCAGTAAGGTCCAATAAAATCGGTATATTTTCTACACAGTTTTTTGTTACTTTCAGCAGGTGTGTGCAGAGCACGTAACAAGTTCAATATCTATATGATTGGCGACAATTAATTTATCTGACTCACTGAAAAAAAAACCAAAGATATTTCTTTTTAATGAAAACAAAGCACAGAAGACAAAAAAAAGCAGTTACCTTGTGTGGTAATGATGTTGTTGACATCAAGCGAAGCCAGCTCCTGAGCCTCTTCCCGCTTCTTTTTGACGCGTTTACATTTCTTAATAGACGGCACACCTGTGTAAAAATAGAGGTACTTTAATACTTTAAGATACAGTGAGTGAACAATTTAGCTCTTTAGCTTCACTTCACAGTTTAAGGAATTGATTTATTTAATCACTGAAGAAACAATAAGATACTGTTAGGCAGCTCCCAGTTTTTACTCTTGTGTAGGGAATGGTGTCAAGAGTTTAGCTGCTCCATAAGCAGTTTTAAATCATCTTCTCTTGTGTGTATATAACACCTTGGAAAACAAAATTAAAAATCTGACCAGGATTTCTGCTTTTTTCGGATGCTTGTGCGCTGAATATGGAATTTTGATATTCTGATGACACTACAAAGGGACATTTGTTTGCTGGAATCTAACTGCACCTCGAGTTTTTTCGCCACCACCACATATATATTGCGTCTCTGAAATCACGCACGAGTCAATTTCAAAACCCGAATATGAGAAACGTTCCAATAAGGTCAGACTTTGAACAAGCCGGGAGGGAATAACCACTGACCATGAACGCCAAGCTCCTCCAGCTCCTTCTTAAGCACAGCCACCTTCGACTTAACGGAGCGGCAGTCTTCAAGGAGCTTCTTGTAATTCTTCTTCGCACCGCAGAGAGCAATGTAACGTTTGAGCCTATTAACTGCTCTATCGCCATCCTGCAGGCAGAGGTGAAGAACAAATAGTGACGAGAGGACACCATTGAGTCGGCGTACTTTCCATACTTCAGTAAAAAAATAAACGCTGCTTGTCTGTTTGTACTTGAGCGTCACTGTCTGTTGACTCAAAACTCAATTGTTCCGATTCACAGCATCATCGGTGAGCTCACATTTTGACTTCGGCTGCCCCCATCTTTGTTTGCGCCGTTCTCCTTCTTTCCAACTTGTTTTTTCCCAGAACCGTTCCGCTCTTCGTCCTCCAGAGAAGGTAGAGACGACGACGATGAATCCGAGTCCGTGTCAGGCTTCTTCTTCTTCTTCTTGTCCACTTGGACTTTTTCCTCTGTGACACAACAGAGAAATTCTTCAGGCCACACAAACAAACCGAACGCATAAATCAATATATTCCTGTTTGCATCGTTACCTTCCTCTCCACCGCCAGAAGACTCGCTGCCACTATTTTTATTACTCCGTTCCGATTTGCTGTTGGCGTCACTTTCATTCTGTTCATCGCTCTCCTCCTTGGCTTCACTTTTACTGTCGCTTTTCGAGTCGCCATCCTTTTTCGTTTTTCTCACCACTTTCTTTGGACTCTTTTTTTCTTTTGACGCATTCATGTCCTCATCCGTCGAGTCGTCACCGCTTGACCTCGGTTTACCGCCTCCATTTTTAATTTGCTTTGATTTTTTCACCTCTTGCTTCGAATCATCGGACTCCGACCGATTTTGCTCCTCGTCGCTCTCGTCACTGCCCGTTTTGCAATCTGCCTTACCTTCTGATTCTGTCACAAAAAAGTGCAAATTAAGCACAGAACATCAGAGAGGAATCAAACGGACTAAATAACAGTAATCAACAACTGAATGAAACATATTGTTGGTCTGAAATTCAAAAGGGTCATACAAGTATATCCAATAGAGATGATTAATAAAAAATTTAAATCTTAAGTTAAACCATTTGGTGCAGAATTGTTCATTTTCACACATTAAAAGCAACTTTTTGTTGATCCCATGAACCTACCGGATGATGAGCTTGAATGCTTTGTTCGTAACCTCTTTGCTTTGGATTTATTTTCCCCCTCCTCAAACACTTCAGCATCATCATCATCTTCCTCCTCCTCTCTCTTCCTTTTGTTCTGAGGCTTCTTGCTCTCCTCGTCGCTTTCACTGCTGTTCCCTTCACTCTCGTTCTCCTATTAAAACAATGACAAGTATAATTCCCAAACAAACACATAAAGCGTTCCAAAAAGAATACTGTAGGTTTTGGTTCTTGTACCTGCATTTTCTCCAACTCCTCTTCGACAACCTGTTTCATCAGTTTTTTCACTTCTGGACTTAAGACGTCAGATTTCACGTGTATCAGGTATCGCTTCTTCAAAATTCCCAGAGTTAGTGTGCTAAAAAGAAACAGCAAATTAAGTGGGTCAGATAAGATGAAGACTTCTTCAAGAAATATACATAATTAACTCTCCAGTGTCTCAATACAGTAAAGTTATTGCATTACTGCATATAGCTAAATGACTTTTGAACACGACTCTTTCAAACAGATAAACCAAAAAAATCTAGAGATGTGACTGTAATATACAACAAATCAAAATGATATAAAGATGCAATCATGTTCCTTTTTTTTTTTGTATTTAAAATTGTGTTTGTTTCTACTGCGATTTCTGAGCTGTCAAGTTTAAAATATTATAAGGAACGTGTTAACTACAGAAGTCATTCATATTTGATATAATAAACACATGTAGATTATTTCTGTGTGGTTTTACTGTTAAAGGCTGAATTTCAAAGCGGGTAAATCATAGATCGAAACAAATTGTACAAACTGAGAACAATACCACTGTCCACCAGCAGGGGTCGCATTAAACTGAATGGATCCTTCCACGTTGGCCTGGGAGCCATCAGATAAATAAACGAATGAAATGAAGCTCGAATTCAAGTTGAAGCTAACAGAGGGCACAGCCTCAGTGTGGCATGACAACAAAAAAAACAACAACTAGAGGCTACAACTGCACAGGGAAGTGAATGAAGCACCGGGACCAGGGAAATCTCAGGTATTTCGAGATTAATATGACATAAACTAAGTTCACACTGGAAGGTTATGAGAGGACAGAAGCGCGTGTAACATCTGCGCGGAGGCGAACCTCAGCTAAATTGAACTGTTTACACACACGTATGTAAACACACTTTGCCCCCGGTCTTGCTTCGGCTCGTCCCGGCGGTGTGTGAACTGTACCTGAGGTCTGCTTCACCGCTGAGCTGCTTGCGCACGAACTTGCGGACAGCCACTGTCGCTGCCGCTCCTTCTTTGGACACCATCGCTGCAAAAACATCAACCTTTTGATTTTTGGCGGGGACTGGGTCTCCTCCGGATGTGACGTCAAACTAACCACGCCCCCTCACGGAATTAAGCATAGACATATAGGATAAGATAGACGCCTCATTCTGTGCTGGAGAGTGATATACAGCGTTGCCGCCACATTGGATGGGGCATCCCGCTCTCGGATAGCACCAGAGTCATCTGGAGTTGACGCAGAATGAGCAACTTTGTCCGTGGTTTGTTTACAAAAACCTAAAGACAAGCTGATGAGAGCCGAACTCCGAATGATCAATCAATTTGTTCCTTAATTTATACATTTATTTGCCATAGCATGTGTCAGTCTTTGTGAAGAAGCTTAATACTAATTATTTCAGCATAAAAGCACATACTTTGTGTGCGAAAATTCGGCGAGTGATGATTATTATAGTTGGACTACACCTTCCTCAGTAGAAATACATTGACTTTGAGGCGCAGGGTGCCCATCCAAGATGGCGTCGCGCTGCGACGTCAGCTTCAATAGGCAGTACCAGTCGCTGTGGCGTCTTCTATGTCTATATCTGATCACGTTCAGTCTATTTACGTCCACTGTATATTTCAAAATTGAGGACTTCCTGTTGAGTTTTCGGTATGTGTGTAAGAGACTTTTTTGTGCGTCTTGGTGCGTTACATATTTGTGCCAACTTTCGTAGCCCTCGCTGAAACGGGATCCGCGTGCTGGGTGTGCGAGGACCCGTTCGACACTGCGTGCAGCTTCAATTGGTTATTTATTTTCGTAGATTAAAACAAACTGTACTACTGCCTGCCTGCATAGAGGAAGTCACATGTCGTCACCACGGGGTGTCAAACTCTGATGATTGACATTTTTAAAAAGTCAATTGGAAGAACATTTGTTTATGATGCATGCTAGTTTGACATGGTATATTTTGGATATTTGACTAATAAAGTAAATGTTTTTAGAATAAAACTAAGAAAAGCCATGAATTCTCATTGCATTGCAATCTTTTTAACAAAGCTGTTACTCTATATGTACGCATACTTTTCACATGCACACAAAGATGAACGAATAAGACCAAGAGACAAAGGCTGATTTTCACAAGTAATTTATTCTGAACATTTTCATGACCACCACTGGACGGAAGATGAATTAGTGCATATTTCAGGGAGTTGTTGAAATTTGTGAGTTGAATGAAGGGTCTGAGATACATATTGCTCTTTTTCTCCCCCCAGTATTCAGTGATAAGAGTTTACACAGTGACTATCAGAAAGACAGAATTCAACCTCTCCACGAGGGAAAATATATATATATATATATAAAAAACCTGTCTTTGTGGTGAGTGTGTGTTTGAGCTGAATTCAGTGGTTTGCTCCAAAGACAAAAGTGGCTCAGGAAAAAATACAACAAAGATGTGGTACCTTTCTACGTGAAACATTAAACTGAAAGTTAAGATCAACCAATTTACACAAGTATTTCCAAATTGTGATTCGTGATGTTGAGCGAACCATGTCTTTTCTATCAAATTACAACTTTTCTTTTTCTTTTTTTTTTAACGCTAGTTAACACAAAGGTTGCATTCAATACAAAAGTTAAATACCAAACAATAAATTAGGTTCATAAATTAATTTATATGTATATATATATAAAAAAAAAAAAGAAATATCCTGAAGCAACAGCTTTAATAATTTAAATAAAGAAAAAAGGAGCTGCTGTACAATCTCATTCATAGACGTCCTCACTAAACATGGCTATTCTGCTTAATTCCAGTGTTACCACATCGAGGCTCAGCTTCACCATCCTCTGATCATCACTGTTTGGCAGCATTTCAGCTCAGCAGAGAAACGGCAACAGATGTTTTCACAACCTGAATAAAAACTGACGCGGTGTTTCCCACCAGTCAAACACAGCGGAGGCTGCCAGTGCATAATCATCAACACCCACATCAACAGTAGGCCGCCAAGAAAACAATCCCCACCGGCAAGGTGGGAAACGGGTCTCAAGACCCATTTATCATCGTACGAGCGGTTCATTAACATTTGAAAAATTCTATTAATTCCAGTTTCAGTCCCGGTAAATTAAACATTTCCTATTTAAAGAATGTACACAACTTGTTTTCATGTAAACAGATGCCTTTCTTGTTCACCGCCTACAAACTCGCATCACAAATCAGTTGACAACCCACGCCGAGACTCATTAAATAACTAAATACCGACCTATTGCTGTGATCAAGAACGTCGCGTTCATCCTGCTCGCATTCAACAACAAAAAGGACAAACAATAAGTCCCTCTCTCATACCGAATGTCTTCACATTATTAGTCTTTATACACAGTTTGCTGGCCATGCCCCCGTTCATCATGCATTATATGCCTCCTCACGTGGATCCGTCTCACTCGTCGGTCTCCTCCCACGGCGCCCTCCTCCTCTGACTGGCCCAGCGAAGAACCCGAACCTCTGGAGTCCAGCAGGTGGAGCCCTCCGGGACCGGACCCTCTGCTGTTCTCATAGATGAGGATATTGAGGGTCTCTTCAAATATTCGCGCCTCGGGAAACTCCACCTGCAAACACAAATGTTTGCTGGTAAAGAATGCTGCCAGTATGTTTATTCCGAGAAAAATCGTTTATTTCGCCCAGTCAATAATAACTATTGGCTTTATAAATTTGGATTGTACTGTAAAATAGGGCTTGAATCTTGAACTGGTGTTTATCTAAAAATCTTATTTCCGAGCACAACAAAACAGTTTCTGCATCACGAGAGAGAAAAGTGAATTAATTTCCCATCTTTGACACGTGACTCACTTTGGTCTGTTTCTTCTCGGTAGCATAGACGATGGACGTGCAGCACACTTCAGCGATTTTGCGTCCTTCGCCGTAGAAAGACCAGCAGCAGATCTCGTCCCCCAGCACGTCTTTGACAAACAGCACTCGTCCATTGAACCGCAGCACCAGTTTGTCAAACAGCTCGATGTTCTTCAGCAGGTTGTCGTCGGAGTTGCTGGTCACAGAACAGCAGAAAGTTGGAAAAGAAAAAAAAGAAAAATCAAAATGAAATCAAAACACTTTCAAGCTGCAGATACAAAACGTTTCTCTTCTCAACTTTTTTGCACAATTTTTCTGACTCAGCCTTTTTACCTTGTGTACGAGTATTTGTTGTTTCCTCTGTTATTCTGAAGTTTAACCACCGGCTGTTGAGACAACACAACATCAAATGCAAATAAATCCATTAAGAAAATCGTTTTGAAAGATTACATTTATATTGCTTCAATATATGTCAACAGAAAAGAAACAATGGACACACTTTTCATCTTCACTATCAAATCAAATTTCTCTTTAACTTTGCTGTAGTAGGCTGTTTCTCAAACAGAGGTACATGGGCTCCCTCTAGTGGTACCAGGAGGAAAGTTGTTTTTATTGGTAGCCTGGCTTGGTATATTGACAAAAGATGAGTTTAAATGTCTGCTATAATGCTGCAGCTTTTTTCAATGTGGTTGTCATTTGCACAAATGATCAGTAACTGATCCTCATATGGGGAGTAAACATGTCTCCTATGAGAATCGTCCATAGGTGATTGGGTACGATATTGTATGTTCAGGTCGGTCATGATGTTGGTACTTGGCAGAGCTCAACATTTAAAGAACCACCGATGTATAAATGGAATTTACCTTTCTACAAGTAGCAATCATCTTCTGTTCTTCTTTGGCTGAGGTGATCATGGGGATGCGACACACAGTTTCAAACACGTCCTTTTGTTTCTGAAGGCAAAGGAAGTTTATTAAATACACATGCATGTAATATTTATGACTTTATCAATTATAGATTTATAACTGAGCAGAAGTGTCACACCTACAGGGAACTAAAATTCATAAAAGTCCTTTGTGGTTTATAAATATCGCTTCCTGCTGACATTCTCTCTTCGCAGTGTTCTTTGTGGTTTGTGAATGAGTGCATGTCACCGTGTAGATTTATTAAGAAATACCACAAGAGTACGAGATGCAGCACTACTCCCTCACACCAAGTCAATGAGCCACAGTTTGCAGGGGTCAAAAAAGCTGTTGAATAACTTGAAGAGCCGACGGTGATGGTGCAAATGAAAACCAGCATTTTGATTTCATGTATTCACCTGCATGGCACTGAGGCAGTGCTGGACGAGTCCCTGGACTCGGTAGTACTGAGCCTCCTTCAGAACCTCATCCAGCTCCCTGTGGTCCTCTGGAAGTGGTACCGAGCCATCTCGCAGGAAATTTAAAACCACACTGAAATGTCGACCTGATCTATCCAAAATCACCCAACCTGGCAGGAACGGGGAAATGAGCCGTCAGTTAGTGGCCTTCTTCTGCAAACCAGGTTTTTCTGTGGTAAATCAGCGTATCTCACAGTATGTTAGTAGACGCAGCGGTGAGTTTACGGCCAACGTAAAAAAAACCCCAAAAAACATTCACTTTGTATCTGATTCAAGTTTCAAAATTTCACAAATTTTAAACTCATATAGAAAAACAACAGTGTATTCATAGCTGAAAAGAAGGGAGACAAGAATCAGATTTCTGTTAATGATTCAATATTGTTGGGAAACCTTCACAGCCGGCGCAGACGCACCATTAAGGAACAGTCTGTTTTCATTAGTTTGACAATCATAACGATCCAGGAGTGAGTCACCTGCACTTCCTGTTAAAATGTTATGGATTACATCTCTGAAAGTGTAAAACCTGCAGTTCTGTATGGGAATTAAATTTAAGAATACATTTTTTGGGGCTTAAGCAATAAGTGATTGTGAAACTATACTTGTAAATATTGCAAGACGGCTCAACCCGATGAGTCTGCTGAAAACGGCGATACAAAAATATTAGTTTTCAAATGTCAGCGCACACAAGGCCACACACTCACCCTCTGTGTCGATCGTAACTTCTGTGCCTCCGTTGCAAATGCTGCGCAGCAGACTGTCCTCCTTGCTCAGAGTCTGGACAGTGGTATAATGCAGCGAGCCCCCAACGTTCAACTTGACGTACTTGCTCCCGAGCAGACCCTGACTTCTGTGCTCCTCAGTGTTGTGACAGGAAGGTTGGGAAGCAGCAGGCTGGGCAGAGTCGGCAGCATGA
Source organism: Lipophrys pholis (assembly GCF_963383615.2). Lineage (NCBI taxonomy): Eukaryota > Metazoa > Chordata > Actinopteri > Blenniiformes > Blenniidae > Lipophrys > Lipophrys pholis. The sequence continues at coordinate 8,858,537 of NC_137647.1, forward strand.
CCGCCAACTGAGGCCTCAGCAGACATGGGGCTGAAGAATCACTTCCCGGCTGCAATGCAGTCGATGATGAGTTATTTGTTTGACCGGGAAATAAGAGTTAATTTCACTAATGTAATTGTTATATTGACATTATTAACAACAATCATAATGGTAGTGAAACAGCCTCTTAATCTACAACTGTGTGAGGATTCTAGACGTAATAGCCTTTTTACATCACAAGTAGCCTTGTATTGTTACACAGATTAGGACATGATTGTTTGCTACCACAGAAACCACAAGGCAGTATGACGAGAAACGAAACAGGTGAAACAAATTCTAGTCAAATACACAAAAATATGCAACGCTGAACTCACACAGCACAGGGAAAACATGCAAACTCCACACAGACTGGCCTCCAAACCTGAACTCAAACCAGGATCTTTCTCGCTGTGAGGCGAGTGCTTACCACTATAATATTGCAAATAAAATAAATGTGATCTATACTTCAGTCAAGGTTTCATGCCTGGATATTATATACATCTTTATATAGTTAATCCAACCTCCATAACATATAATTTTGATGTAATTACCTTTAAATTCTTGAAGTGTGACCCTTTAATCTAACCTATTTTAAATCTTTGTAGGCTTCGGTGCAGCTGTCAGGTGAGCACTTATATGGAAGAGTAAATTCAGTCAGTTACTTGCTTATTACACTGATAAAACAAAACAGAAAAGGGTATAAAATACATGTATTTAAATCGAAGATATTATTTGACCACACCTTCCTTTTCAGTCTTAGTGAATCAGTGAATAAACTGAATCTTCTTATCCAGCACCAGTATGACAAACTCATACTCATAAATACACAATTTAAGTTATGATTTGGTGAACTCAACATGTGGAATTAGGAGAAGTAGCAGAACAAAAAGAAGCCTGAAGGCGGGCAGATGAATTTACAAGGCTACATGTCGGGTTATCGAGGCTAAATAATCCTTATATAGATTATGAGAAAAAAAAATGTACTTACCACAGTGAACATCCAAGTGAACAGCAAGTGTGAGCCGAGCGAAGCTAAGACGGCTAAATGTGGAGCTCTGGGAAAACAAACTGAGTGAAAAGACTTTAAACGGGAGGAAACGTTTGACAGCTCATTTTATCGCAGCTAAATCAAAGTGGCTAACAACAGCTAGTCTGTGTTTCTAAAGGCTTGGAGCCAGCTGCGCTCATCCGCTTTGTACCGCTTCTTCTCGAGCAGAAAAATCACACAGCACCCACGATAAAAACAGAAATCCGCGCAACAATAGGGACGGCCGCGTCCATTGTTGGACAAAAGATTAAAAACAGAAGCTAATGTGAGAAGCTAACTGGGTCAGACGGAAACGAAACCAGACCAACAGCTTCCGCTGTGGTCTTCTTCTGCTGTCACAATAATGTTGAAACGACTGCCATCGTGTGGCTTCAGGCGGAATTGCACGTTTCTTTTCTTTTCTTTTTTTCTTGTATATATGTATGTGAGATTAATTGTTGACCCTAAAATTAGTTTTAAGTGTGAATGTGAGTGCGTGTGATTGTTTGTCTCTCTGTGTTTGTTCTGTGATGGACTAGTGACCTGTCCAGGGCGCATCCTGCCATCACCCAGATTTAGCTGGGATTGGCTTCAGTGCCTCACAACCCTGCACGGGATTAAGCATTAGTCTTATATATTACTGTCTACCCACGTTCCTAATATGTGAATGTGGATGTAAAAAGATATTTAAATTATGCTTGATGTGGATTTTATATATGTTGTACAATAGAATTCCAGATGTGTTGGAATCGATGGGCTATTTTGTTTAGTTTTGCTTTAGCTTGTTCATTATTATTCTCATAATGGGTTATGAAATGAATATTATACCTCCAAAAAAACCAAAACACATTTTAAACTTTTATAAACTACTCATAAAAGAAAGACTAATTCGGACGTTTAAGCAGATTTGAGAGAATATTCATAGAGGAGTTCAGCCTAAGCCGAGTATGAATATGTGTGATAAATTTTATTTATTTTTTTATATTTTCCTCTTGGAGACATCAGAAGGTCCTAAAGTCAACTTGGACAACATTTTTTTATAGTAATGTATTTAGAATAGAATAAAATAGAATAGAAATATGATATGAATACTCGGTCGAAATTCTTGAAATAACCACCAGAGTTTCTCCTTTTAAAATGTAGTCACTTTATCCTGTAATCTTTTCAGCCAAATAATCTGATAAGGACAAATGCACGTTTTGAAAGAATGAAAAAAGGTGCAATCGCTGAAAAATACACACTCTTTTCATCTAGTGACAATAGCTTCAATGATTTGTTTCTTACGGAACAAAGTGTGACTATAAAAGTACATTAAGGATAACAGAGAATATAATATGAATGCTATGCCATTCTCACACTATAGAGCAAGAGAGAGAAAATTAAAGATGAATATTATAAAATGCCAGTAATAATATACTACTAACACTTGAACCAAGTTGATATGTAACAGCGACATGCAAACATAATTATGAATACTTATTACTACTGCAGGTAAGAAAACATGTTAAAATCAGATGAGTGAAGGTTAAAACACTGGACCACAATTGTTTTCTTTTTTAAAAAGTAAAAGAATTGTGATATGCTTTCCAAAGTGAGTAATCTTTTGTGTATGTGGAGATGTAGGCGTAACAAACACGTTGACACATAAGCTTTACACCATTCAACAGAGACTTTATTTCCAGTTTAGCAAATAATTTACTGCCTCCAAAAGAGTGTATTCATATATGAAGCAAAGAAATGCTACTGATGATAAGAGAAGAATTAAGTCTACAAAGCAAGTCTCCAAGATCCTTCATTTGGCACAGTGAATGAAACTACATTCACCAATTAAACAATCATTTGTAAATAAATACATAATGCATCACAGCAAGCAGCCAGATTTGTAATTTTTCATCAACATAGTGCATACAACATCAAACCTGATAACAATGACAACTGTCAGTAACTATAATGAGAATGAAAAGATTGAGCAGAAGCAATATAATTTACAATCAGTGCATGCTCTAAGCATAATGACATTCATGTCCTCACCTTTTCTTATACGGCTTGTCATGTGACGTTGTGTGACGATGCACTCAGAAACAGCAGAAAATAAAATAAACAACGGCTTTTGTAAACACTATTCCAACAACAGATGAAACACTTAGTGACATTAAATTATTTACCATTATAATTTGGCACTGAATTTTCATTATAGGTATATAATGAAAATATATAACCTCCCGCCACCACGTGTAAGTGTATATATATTTATATATATGTATATGAGGCTTATATATATAATTAAGTATACATATTAACCTCCGCCAATATTAAGTCATATATTTACATTCAATTTGTGTTTGTGTGTGTGTGTGTTTATGTGTGTGTGTATATGTGTGTGTGTGTGTTACACGCAACAAAAAAGTTCTCCCTATTGAAATTTGAGGTTTCCTTCCATATGTAACACTTTGACACGCAAAATGTGACACAAACCACTTCAGTGATGAAAGAAATAAGATACACTAAGGATATATTCATTGATCTTAACTGTTACTTTTGATTGTTACAAATAAAGTATTGCCAAGTTGTGTAATGTTTTGGCCTCAAAATGATTTAACTCAATAAATCTGTCCCTTTGATCCCTTTGAACAGTTTCCTTCTCTCCTAATCTTCTTCCACTTTATTTTTTTCTTGTGTGTCAATTTTTTTAAATTTTTTACCCTTTATAAGGCACCAGTCCTAATGATACAGAAAGTTGGACTGTGAAGTGGGACTCACATTTTTGCGGACCACCGTATCAGTGCAACTCATTTAATTAAAGCACTTCCACAATCAATAAACCAGATATGTGTCGATGTAAAAAACGAAACAAAAAAAAACAAACAATGAAAGAAGGTGGTGTGAGGCCATTATAATGAGAAGAGATTTGCCTTCCCAAAGAGTTATTTTCTGTGTTTTAATTCTCACCAAGACGTTTTCTGCTTTAAATGGACACTTCATACTCCCGCGTATCCTGTGGTGGGACACAGAGGACACATTTCAGTGTTTGAAACAGTAAACCGTCAATATATCGATACACAAAATCTATATAGCGTGCCTAAATTAATAAAGAGAAGATGGAAAAAAAAAAACGTGAAAATAAGACTTACCCCTGCTTCATAAAGAGGGTTGTTGAAGTCAGATTCAACTGTAATGGGGCTGTAGGAGTGTGTGTGAGAGAGAGACTTCCAGAAGAGCGGCTTCCATTCTAGTCTGCATATGCTGAGAGTGAAAAAAACAAAACAAAAGTAAACGTAAACATCAATATAAGCAAATCGATAGATTGTGCTGCGAATCGATAACTGGAAACCGAGTCAAGTGAGTGAAATCAGAGGGAACAATGCGGCATAAGAATATTGGCAAAAGGGTAAGTGCTTGTTGCTTTGGTCAAAGAAAATACTTACTTCGTGTAGTACATGTAGATTCCTCCAATCAGAAGGATGACGAGGATGATGGGGAGAATTATTGCCAAAGCAATGTTCTCACTCAGGATCTGATGGGACGGCTCGAACGACTGCGACGCTGTAAGATAACCTGTCATCAGCTCGGTTTTTATTCTCTGTTCACAACATTTTGCAGCCAACGAGTCGGTCACAGTATGATATGATGAGTTGCAGGAAATAAATCTGAATTTTTTTTTTTCAAGTTTAAGAACTTCAGTCTACAAAATAAATGAACAAGTTTCAAAATAAAGAAATAAAAATGTCCCGTTGCTTTATATAATGCATTTGAAAAAGAAAAAAAGTCAGTTATTACATATAAATATGAGGGAAAAAATAAGAACTCACCTTCTAATTTGTGATCATCCAAAAGCTCTTCATATGCCACTGCATGGAAAGAAAATAAGAGGAAAATGTCAGGAAGTGTTTTGTATGACCATGAATTACTACTTGATGTGAGACACATTTAAAGCACATCGTGTACAACCCAAACCTGGGCATCACAAACAAGATGTTTCACACCATTTTCATTTGAGTAAAAACAAACAAACAAAAAAAAAAAAAGAAGTTCCAGTGAGGCACACTGCGAAAACGTTGTGACCTTGACCTTTGCAGAAAGGCGGCGGGCTGTTCCACTGAGACGGATGTCCAGGAACGCAGCTGATGATGACCTCGCCGATCAGTTCGTAGCCCTCGTAGCAAAAGAAGCGCAGAGTTTCTCCGGCCTGGTAGCTGTGCTTGTACAGGGTCTGATAACCGTTGTCGGGAACCCCGGGGTTTGAGCACGGGTCATATTTTACTGCACGGGAACAGAAGGAAACACAATCATGCAGTTGCTGGACGGAGGCACTCTTCATATACAGAAAAGAAAACACCTTGAGGGCAGCGGCGGGACTTACAGACACACTTGGGGCTGCGGTCGCTCCACTTGGGGGTCCCGGTGTCTCGTCCGTGGCAGGAAATCTGGCTGGGACCCTCCAGCTGGTAACCCTGGTTACAGGAGAAGCGGACGACCGTCCCGACGGCGAAACCCGCTTCAGGACGCACTGAGCGCGCTCCGTTCACCACCTCACCTGGATCAGGACACTGCTGAACTGTGGGACGTCAAATAAACACATACTACATGAAAAATGAGAACATAATCCATTATGAATAAAAGAAAAGAATCATGGATGTTATTTGCATCGTTAGTTTCAGGAGATGAAGAGTAATGCAATAAAGATTTGCACTAAAGCATCACTACTGTTACATTACTTGGATTGTATTTAGTTACATATAGAAACACTGTTGTACCTCTCTCTGGAATTATTCATATTATTAATTTAGGATAATCTAAAAAAAAATAAGTCAGATGTTTATATATTTTATATTCATTGCTCGTGGTTGCAATAAGCTTCATTATTTCAGCCTTTAAATCCTAAAACTGAAAAGGAACGTATCTGAAAATAATATAATTTTCATTAAATCAAATGTTTTTTTTTGTTTTTAAATTAACATTTGTTTTTCTCACTTATAACACTTAAAAAGTCATTTAAAAAATGCAGACAACAAAATGTATTAATGATTCAGCTTAGCAGGTTACATTGGGCTTAGGAAAGAAGTAAAATTTCATTATTGACGAAAAGGCCAATGAAAGTTCAAGTGTCCTAGAATATCACTTAATTACCGTTATGTGAGTATCGTTACCTCCACCCCTGCCAGCTTTCGACAAAAGATACCTCCAGTATATCTGTTCCACTCAGTCTGCTTTGTGTGACAATAGAACCAGCACAGTCATAATCCTGTGTCCACAGTTAAAGTCCCGTGTGTCTCACCTTTGACACAGGTGGGTGGACTGCTGCTCCAGGACAGGTCCCATTGGCAGGTGATGATGTCAGAGCCACTGATGTCATATCCCGGTTGGCACTGATAGGTCAGCACGCTGCCTCGCACGGGAGACGTGTGCGAGGAGCTGATCCACCCAAACTCAATCTGGGGGAGGGTCGGGCAGGTGTCATTGGGCTCGACCTCTGCAAAGCACAGAAAGAGGGCGATTCAGCAAAAATAAGGGATTTATTCGAAAACCAGAATGTACTGTCAGGAAAGATGCGACTGAAGATATCCACATTCTGAGCCACACGCTCAGTTATTACCATGATAATGAATGAGGAATCCCCGGCTCAAGATGAAACTGGAATCATCTGCGTCGCTCTGGAACTGAATGGTGACATCCGACCCCCCCGAAATGACGTAGAAACGCTCCCTGGAACCGAGGTACTGGCCAATCACATGAGACATGAGGTCGCGCCCATCGAAGATGGTCAGCACATCCGTTTGACGGATATTTAAACTGCGAGAAGGGAGAACAAGAGCGCATAAAAGAAATGAAATAAAATCAGGAATGAGCTTCGCCTTCGGAGAGATTCTGTATGTCAAGACGACGCGTCCGCCCACCCGATACTTTAAATTAGTCAGCGCACCACAGAGAGGAGTGAGGGAAAGGCAGGAGAGGCAGCAGATTATTTAAAGATTGTAATTCATAAACGGTTGGCTCCTCTCACATTGCAGTCAAAGAATTCATACGGCTACAGGAAATTCTGATGTACAGCTGGTGGTTCAGCTCGCTACCAGGCTCAACTTGTACGCAAAACTCACATTTGGATGTAGAGTTCGATGCGCTTCTCCTCGTTGCCGTGGATCTGCCAGACGCAGTCCTGCCCCTTGGAGTAGCTCTGGGGCCAGTCAGGAGACAGGATGGTACCCGAGGGCTCGGTCAGCTCCCCTCCACACAGAGCTGTCAGAGCAGAGCACAGAGACTGAGGTCAAAAACTGGGGGGAACAGAAGAAAAAATTAACTTGCAGGGGAATGAAATAGCATGGATTTGGATAAGAAATGTAACTGGAGAGAGAATAAAGGAATGCATGTTACATTTCACAGTGAGAATGTAAAGAGACATTGGCTATAAGGAATCGAACTTCATAAATGATTCTGGAAGTGTGCGTCCAACCTGTTTCAACACCCAAATAGCAGATATGTTCACAAGCAGTCTGTAGGAAGACATGGTGAGGCGCGTATGTCAGGCAAGCCACTACGAGAACCAAAATCAATCCAAGTCATTCATTTCATCTGCTGTGAGGCTGCGTAACACTGAAACACGACTCATTTCAAATGATCCCATGAGTACTTGTTCTGTTATTGTCTATTTATTACCTCATGACGTGTGATTCCCTTTCTGTCCATCAAAACTTTGCCATCCTTTCTATTCAATCAAAGACATTTTAAAATTGTAATAGATACATAATATCAGGGTTGCGGGACGCTCGAGCCAATCACAAGTAACTACTGTATGAGCGAGGGCAGGATTCTCTCTGGACAGGTCGCCAGTCCATCACAGAGCAAACACACAGAGACAGACAATCACACCAGTCACCAGTTAAACCTCGAATGCATGTCTTTGGACTGTGGGAGGAGCCCGGAGTACCCGGAGGAAACACAAACTGCACACACTGCGAGAACATGCAAACTCCAAACAGATTTTGGACCCACAACCTTCTTGCTGTGAGGCAAAGAACGCAAAGACACTATGCAGCCCAGCAGATCGCACCATCTGTATCAGCTCTGCAGCGCTCTCCTCTCAGTATGAAAGAGCACCGAGCTCTGCACAAATGCTCAAATGCCCAATCTAATTAAATCCCTTCATTTGCCAGATTATACTTATATCATCCCAGATGGGAACTGCTTGCACCTATCTCTCAGCCCAAACACAGTGCCCTGCCTATCTCGTTGTCACTTTTTAATGACTGGTTGAAACTGTAGCACCTGTGTTTTTCAGCCAGTCCCTGACCCGGTGCAAAATCTGTGCCAGTTTTTTTTTTTTTTTTTCTTTTTTTAACTGCGTCTAACACAGTCTCTCTGCTGCTCTCAGTTTTCACTGCGTGCCAGCAGATCAGCAGATGACACAGACAGTGTGGCTACAACATCTTGACGCTTCAGGCACCCGTCTTAGCACAATTCACTTTGAATAGTAATGAATCAAATCGCTTTCACACCTCATGAAACAAACTTATGTGGTATGTAAATATGAATTCAATAGCAGATTTCTTTTTACCGTTGAATCAAACTGATATTTTTTGTCACACTCAAATCGTCATGACCACAATTTTTTTTATAAAACTCAGCATTATGTATGTAAAACAAAATATCATGCATATCAGTGGTTTGAAATAAATCCAACCAATCAGACAAGTGAATCACCTAAAACTGGCTTCTTTCATTGTGGACAAGTGTTGGCTCTAATATACAGTATTTTGTCATGCGTAGCTTAAAAATAACATTTTCAATAAAAGTTAAATAACATATGTTTGAGAGATTCTAGACTCTCTTTCAGTTATCAGTGCATCAAGATTACTAATTTAAATGATTCGATAAATATAGTTTTTCAACAGGGACTCACCAATGCAACCAGAACTCACCTTTGCACACAGGTTCGCTGTCATTCCAGTGGGGGTTGCTGGGGTCGACACACTCAATGGTTCCTGAACCTTGTTCCATGACAAAACCTGGAGAGCAGGTGAAGGTGACGGTGGTGCCCAGCTGATACGTGAGGTCACTGCTGCTGAAATTCCCATGAGGCATGTAGGGCTCCCAGCAGTGCTCATCGTCGAAGGCTGAAAACAGACAAGAGAGGAAGAAATCACATGCAGTCGGCGCATGACCAAACTTTTTTTTTTTTTAACATAGCTCAGAATCTAAAACTGTCTTCATTATGAAAGAACAAGATGTAAAAAAAAAAAAAGAAAAAGAAAAGATGGCTATAATGTGGGCAGGCTGTAAGCACTTATATATAAAATCATGTGTACATTATGGCAAACTGAGAGCAATACACCTCTGTAAAGTAGCAGCCACATCAAAGTAACATGTATCAAGAAGAATACCACATTCAATTTCACATTTTCACTTTGAGTCATCCTCTCTCCAGGTGGGTTGCAGACCCGGCTGATAAATATCAAGCGATAATAAAAATGACATTAAAAGAATGTGCAGCTCCGCAAACAGAATCTATTCCGTTTTGCTGAAAGCGGGAAAGACCTTGCACACGCTCACCCTCATATCGCAGTGCCAGCAGCAGAGGGATGGAGGAAGAATCTGCTGTGAGCTCCAGGTACAGTGTGGAGCTCTCACTCAGCAGCCCACGCTCTGGCACGTCATCCAGATCTGAGTCGAACAGTGGTGGAGACAGGGAGTTGTTCCCACCGCGCACAATTATCCTATAAGGAGAAAATAAAATCAGAGGTGGCAAGCTAATAGAAAAAAAACAACAAAAAAACTGATTATATCTTAAATTTGCTTTGTGTCGTATGTGCTTTTCATTATAAGAGAGTTATTTAAAAAAAAATTTCTCCTACAACAGTTTTCATTTTACATCTTTAGTGATAATGATACCTTGAGCTTGTGAAAAAGAGTGAAAGAAAGTTAAACAATTCTGTGAATATTGAGCAAATGGTTGTTCAGTTACAGCTAAAGGAAGTGTGTTTGTCCCTTTGATGGACTGGAGGCCTGTTCAGGCCTGAGTGACACTGAGTTGGATGAAGCAATATGGAAGATGAATGGATGAATCAATGGGCCCTGCTGTGATTTTGAGGGATGGAAGTTTATAATAAATAAAACTTTAGTACTTTAAATCAATGAAGGCACTGAGGATGTGTGACTGTTGCACAGTTACATAAAATCTGGACGATTTGAAATCTTATGGAAAGGTCATAATTAAACCAAAACTTAATTTTTGCCAATATAGCATATTCTTTATGTTTTTTTTATTCAACTGGAACGTTTCAGATCATTACCCACTCATATTGCCTCATTATATACAGGTGTTTCAAGTATGTACTGATCAAATCTGAATATTTCTTTGTGTGTATGCATGTGTACTTACACATACAGCATGTTTATGCTGATGTTTATGCTTGTAAGGGATTTTTGATCCCTGGTTTTGTCTTCCTTTCTCTGGTTCATGCCCTGTATATGTTTTATGTATTCATGCTGTGCCTGCCTCTGCTGCCCAGTAACTTTATCATGGTTTCACGTTTCTGACCTTTCCCTTGTGTGTGTTATCAGCGGTGCCTTGTTAGCGCCCCACTCCCAGCGTGTGTACATGTACTTTTCTCGTCAGTTGGTTAAAGTGTTTGTTTCTGCCTTCTGCTTTGCCAAGTAGTGACCTCTGCCTGTGTTAGCCTTGTTCTGGTTTTCACATTTGCCTGTTTTTTGGATTGTACATTTGCTCTGTTGGGCTGATTCCTTTTGTGCAAAACCGTCTTTTCTCAGAACTTGTTGAAACTGCATGGATCCTGCTGTGCTCTGTGTGCGTTTGCAAATATTTTCCTTGCCTTATAAAGTTTTGTCCCCCCAGAAGCTTTGAGATTGAAATATTTTGCTCTAAAAATATAGAATAATCGATTATGTGTAACTCGTGGAAAACACCATCTTACTTGTCGTCATCTTCATCCAGCGCAATCCTCTCAAAGTGTAGGTGGAGCCTGTGTCCCTCTTTGGCTTCTATTAACCAGTGGCAGCTCAGATTATTTCCATTGCTGTGGTTGCTGACAGATGGAGGGGGTGGAGATAGAATCCGTCCCACAGTTGCATTACGAATCCACCCTCCACAAGACACGGCTAAGGAAAAACATGATCCCACACATTACTTTCTCATATCTGCCACCAATGCAGTCGCACCGCAAATCCAAATCAGTTCACGCACCAACGCAGTGAGGCTCAGCGGTGCTCCAGCGGGGTTGTGTGGCATTAAGACATGTGGCCACCTCATGACCGCGGACCTGAAATCCTGGATCACAGTGGAAGTGGGCCTGACCTCCTGGGTGGATGTCCGTCACTGTCACGCCGCCATTCTCCGGGGACAGTGGGAATGGGCAGGAGAGTAGGAAGGCTGGTGATGAGAAGTGAAGAAGAAGAACAGCTGAGCTCAGCCGATTAAAAAAAGGGATCTTTTCTCTCAGTAATAGAGACGACTTTGGGAACCACCCAGCTTTCAATTAACACACTGTATAAATCCATCAGCTAGGGTGTTAATATCGAAATCCTTCAATCACTGTGACGTTGTCCGTATGTCCTTCCTTCACCTCTGACATCCCACCGTAATCGACAGATTGTACCAGGTGACACAGCCGAGCAGGAGCCATCGTTCACCAGCTGTCTCTTCACTAGCACCAGTGCAGTTTATTATTCAGTTTGATCTGTTTCACAATCATTTAAAATACATTTGTCACTCAACCTTTTTATACCTCTTGGTCAACTTATTCCAGGTTGCATAGTTTGTTATGTGCCAAAACAAAGCACTGTTTCAAAATGTTTCAGTGTTAGTGCAGTGTGAAAGTTCCCATTCAGGAAGCTTTTTAATTTCAAGTGGAGACTCATCTCTTAATTTATTTATTTTTTTTCTATTACTGAATTCAATGGGTTTGCATTTTGGATTTTTTTACCTTGATAGTGGAGGCTGAACATGCCGTGGTTGGTCTGTCGGAGACTGCGATAGTGAATGTACACCTGATTGGTTGTACTGCGGATCACTTGGCCCACTTTCATCAGAGTCTCGTTGGCTAACAGCTCAGGTCCGGAGCCCCCGTGGCCCATGATGGACAGAGACTCTTCCTTTGAAAGGTTTGCCTTCCTCACCTTCAGGGGGAAAAGAGCAAACACAAGGAACAAAAAAAAAAGCCTGCTAATTTACCAGTGTGTGAAAATATCTTATTCATTCAACCTCACTGCTCATATCACAGCCTTTTAATGCAAATACTTAACATTTGAGAAGTGCATGAGAAGCTTCTCTGCTGGTCAACATGGTCTGAATTGAGGGATGCATGGTGGTGTAGTAGTGAGGACTCTCGTATCACAGTAAGAATATCCACGGCTCTAAACTGTGTGGAGCTCACATGTTCTCATGATTATGTAGGGTTTTTTTTTTTCCAGTTCCCTCCCACAGTCCACAAACACTTGTGATTATCTGTCTCTCTTTGTGTTTGCCTATGATTAGCTCCATAATCCCTGAGTATCAAAGCGGCATAGAAGATGGATGAACGAGTGTGGCATAAAGTTGCAGAGCACTGAGTTTGAAAGGCCACTGCTATGGTGTCAACAATCTCCTTAGTGTTCGGATTCAAAGCAGGCTCAGATACAACACAAAAAACTGTGATGGCCTTTTTAAAAAACAAAGACTTACCTCTATTTCCACACCATAGCCTGGATACACTGTGATACTGTAGGTGCATTCCAGAGGGGAAAAGGTTGATGATGCAGCAGCATCCGGTGACTCGACAACATCCTCCATCGCTGACAAAGTTGCATTGCATTGCACTGCAAGAACAAAGAAAATGGCAGGAAAAGTAAAAAAAAAAAGGTTTGAAAAATGTTGTTATATTATTCATGTTTACTGTTCGAGCAGTGTGTCAATATGTTTTTATATGTACAGTCACATTCAGACAGAAACTTGAGGTTTTGTGTTTTTCCAAAGGACATTAAGTGGTGAAGTTGGGGTACAAACTCCCAATATTGGGATTGGAAGATGATCTGTGCTGACCAATAACTCCAACTCATGTTTTACTTCGAAAGACTTTTCATGGTTTTAAATACAAAAAAAACCTAGTTTGTTTACTTATTTTTGAAATGGAATACCGGGTGCTTATTGTTTTAAACATGTCCATTAATGACCAATTTCCACATACCTGCACGTAAAAAAAAAAGAAAGAAGCCTCGATATCTACTCAACATCCCAACAGCGACCAACTGCAGTACGAGCAGAAGTGAGAAGCAGCATATTCAATCTCATTTCTGGACAGAGCATCTGAACCTGAACATAACAACCTGATTGCGACATAGCCATAGTTCTTAGCAACAGTAAATCAATTAAATGTGATGAATATTAAAAGACACTCCTGCCAGTGAGCACTGGCTCGGGTGAAACTGTAATGTCTTGGTTCACCCTGAATTCAATTATTCTGCTGGCTGCATGACTGAAAGCGGCTGCTCTGCTTCAGTACAATCAAATCACTGCTCCATGTAATACAAACACTGTGTGGTAAGGGACAGGGCTTTACAGTCCGTTTTGCGAACAGAGAAGATAAATATAGGAAACTGTCAGCTAGACGCAACATTAAAACCAACTGATATGGGAGATAGTATCATATTTTGGTTCCTTTTCTGAACTTTGGCGCTGTTGTTCAACACTGGGCAGAGTGAGGGACTATTACATAACTATGGAACACAGTAAATTGATAATTTGTTGGTTTGAAAAATTGCATAATGAACAAAAATAAATAAAAATACTCAGATAGTATATTTCACTATCTTTAATCAACACCAGCTTTGCTTTATGCCCATTTTCCTGGATTTTTCGTTTTGTTAAGTTACAAAAACTGAACAAAGTTCACCCATTTATTGTAGCCTACAGACATAAGAGCAAAGCCTGTCATCAAACATTCGGCAAGAAAGTAAAACACCACATTTCACACCAAACTAAGTGATTACTGTGTTGATGTGACAGATGTGGCCAATCCTGTGGTCATTTAGATATCAGTTTACAGAGAGTTTGATATATTAAAGACAGAACACATCGTCAATAGAAGCAGGTGGCAAACACAAGCTTGTACAAACACCTTACAGATCATCCAACATGTGTGACATTCAACATGTTGTTTGCACATTTTATAAGTCAGCTCCTCTACGTCCGGCTCACTGTACAGCTCTGATCCCCCTCCAGTAGCACCTGAGCCAATGGAAAAGCTGTGATGAGGTCTCACCTGAGTGCATTCATCTATACAGGATGCCGCTGAGCGCTTTACCACTTCATATTAGTATTCTGGTCATGAGGCACTGTTGACTGACTGATTTGTCACACACAGACAATGATAGCTCTGGCATTAGCATTTAAAAGATCACCTGGCTGCTCTTTATTCAATTAATCTGTTTTCATGTTCATCGTTCGGCTGGAATTTATTTGTTGGAAGAAAACAGAACACGCTAACAGATATATAGAGAATATGTTTATTGTTTCCAATTCACCACATTTACAGCATTTAATTTAATGTGATTCCAAGCGTTTCTTGTATCTTTACTTAGGTGTTTTGTGACGGGATGAATACGAACTAATGAATAACAGTAATGGATAAAATTCAGTGTTTCTTATTCAATCAAACGATTGGAGTCCTACTCAAGTGGAGAAATGCAAATTCAGACCACTGAAGAACAGACCGTATAGATCTTATATCAAGCTGATTTTATGCAATTGATAGAAAAGTCTGACGATTCACTTTAAACAACTTCAGTGAGCTGTGCCGTAGTTTCCATCCTGTCCTATCCCTTCCATTATCCATATTTTTCCTGACACATTCTCAGTGTCATCTCATGACACCTCAAGCTGATAAAGATACATCTGTGTAGTTGCTGGAGGGTTATTAAAGAGGTTTTCCCCTATATATAACAGCAAAGTAGGAGATCACACCACTATCTTCATCTTCAACTCGTATTCAGTCTTCTGAGTTTCATATGTGAATCCTGAAATGTAGAAACAACAACAACAAAAAAGAGTTTACTTTTGTCCGATTAAAACTGAAAAACATAATTGGGTGTCTTAAGAATGAACTGATATTGCGAGCAAACAGCTATTGGACTGTTTATTGTGAGCTAAACATCTAAACAGAATTCTGTATATTGTAAATCCTACAAGAAATAAATTCGCTAAATATTTAGGTAAATTGTTACTCAGTGCATTTAATGAGCAGGTCATTGTGTTGACTCCAACACACAAGAAGAAAAGAAATTAATACAACGGGTATTACAGTCTTTGAACTTATCGAAACTATAAATAAGTCATACTGTGACCTCTTGATGTTACGTGAATGCTTTGTGTTACCTTTTCTCTCGCGCTCTTCTCTGTGTTCTTCCTTCAAAGTGAGACGAAGCAGCTGAAGTTGTCAGTGGAACAGATGTGATTCATTCATAGTAGAAGCAGGCACCGGGAGAATCTGAGCAGCTCTAAAAGCATCTGTTGGACTCAGAATTCTGCTAAAGAATTTCTTCGCACAAGTCAAAATAAATAAAATCAACAACGACGTGGAGAGGACACAGGTGGCACCATGCATGTACCTGGCACGTGCATCGTGGTTATGGTAGTTGTGGTGATCAGAGTGGTGGTTGTTTCCTCCTCTAAGGGCAGCGAGGACATACTTCTTGACCCCGCATGGCTCGCAGCAGAAGAGGAGCTTAAAGCTGTGGTGAGGAGCCCTGGAGATATGGCTGTCGCTGTCGACTCCGACTGCCCAAGCCCCGGCACAGCTTGAGTTGGGTTGGTGGTAGTGCCTGCAGGGCGAAAAGTCTCAACTCAGTTGGGTTTTTCATTCTCATTGAGCAATCACCCTGTCATACTGTAGCTGCATTGCATGAGCCATAAAGAGCTGTGTTAGTGTACCGGTGGCTGTAGACGCCTGTCCTAAGTATTCCTTACTCTGGAGCGCAGCATGGATCAGGCCACCCAGTGGGTAGGAGTCTGGGGACGGCGTTGGTGGTGTATCAGGCTCAGGAGTCATGAAGCTCATGCCTGAAAAAGTCAAGACTAATTACTGCTTTTGCCATATTTAAAAAAAAAAAAAAAGTCCAGGAAGGAAAGGATGTTAAGAAAACAGCTCGAAAAATCATGTTGTCCATGGTGGTAGAACAACAAGCTCACATGCATTAGAGGACACAAACAGTTACCTGAAACAAGGTGTATCATGGTGACAGACAGCATCACAGCAAGGCGTGTGAACCCCATGGCTTTGGATGAAACTGAATGACCTGGGAAGGTTAAAGTGAGTAAATCGATTAACAACCTATTAGTAGTGACACAATCAGTGTTTGTAGTGGGTTAAAGTAATGATTATTAATAGCTTGGAATTACTGCGGGAAGCTCTGGAATAACCAGCGATTGCAGGATGGGTGATGGATGGCAAATTAATCAGTGTAGAATCCCTCGCAATTCAGGCACTTAACATGTGTTTACATCACAAGGCCACACTGACTCGGATTAGATCACAGTACTGTTAAATATCAGCTCAAATAATCTGAGATATCAATGCATTTTATTTTATATGTATAAATGGGAAATCAGAATTGACATTACAAATAAAATAATTTCAAAGGCAAAATATATGGACTGCACATCGCGCACGTATAAGCTTAAATATTCAAGCTTCTCCACTGCATTTTCTCACCCAAATTCTGCAACAACAAGTCGAAAATGCGCTATTCCAAAATTCTGCAAAAAAAAAAGAGCCCCCTCTCATCGCACGTTCCGCCTGAATCTGATGTTATTATCAATCTCTTAATGATAATGAGTCAAAACGCACCCCCGCTGTTAATCGAGGCGTTTCCTCGGTGAAAATGCCAGCCTGATGTGTGACAAAATGATGGGGCTGTAAGAGGCAGCATCACTCGCACCTCCCCCGGCCCTCTTTGTGCGGAGGACGTTTTTTTTTTTGACATCAGTCACCAGCTCGGTGCGCACAACGGAAAGGTGGCCGCCTGCTTACCTTTGTCTCTCTGCTGCGTCCTCCCCTGCTTCACCTCGGCGGGGTTCCTGTTGCTTTGGGCCGGGAACACGGTGCTGGTGAGATGCCCCTAGCTGGTTACCCGTGTGGTTGACGCATTCGGCTATGATGTGAGGGCATTTGCGCTGAAGCGTCAGGTGCGCCCTGGCGGCGGGACGCGGCAACTGCAGCGACGCGCGGCGCGCAGTCGGTCCCAGTATGTTGTGAGCGCTGGAGGATCCGTCCACCGGCAGTCCAGACACACAGCGCTGCCCGCACGGTTTATCAAGGTAATCTGTCCGACGTGAGGTGAAGCACGCTGATGATGACTAATGGCTGCTTTCCTCATTTGGAGATCTGCATGTAGCGCGCGGAATATGCATGGCGAACATTTCTTTCTTTCTCCTTTTGTGCAAGTGCGTCGCGTTCCCGGAATGGGTGGATGATTGCGCTAAAGTGGAACATGAACATGGGGATATGAGCCAGATGAGTCGAAGGGACTGTGTTGCAGAGTCAGAATTGAATGCATGCTGAGGGGTTTGCAAAGAAAATCAGTCAACATTCACCAACGAGCGTTATTATGAGGGATGTCGTGCTGCAGCCTGTGTGGTTGCTTCCACTTATCTTCCATGATGAAGCAAGCAGCCACCAAGTGGATTCTCCTAAGTGAGTCAATCAAGGAAAGCCCTCCCATCCAAAAAACACGCGCACGTGCACACGCTCAGACGTGCGTCCATGCTTTCTGCCCTTCAGACCCTAAATGGAAGCTATTTCCTTAAAAAGACTGTTTCACTTATACCCAGAGCCACTTCCGGCCGAATTAGTCCCTTTTGGAAAAGAAAGCATAAGAGCAGCCTTAACTATAATTGCAGTAAGCACCCTTTTATCATATCATTATTTGCAGATGAAGTCAAGTGCTTATTTTGCTGCATTAACTCCATCTATTGCATAAAGTGTGAGATTCCATCAGATTAAAATACTTATTTCGTCCCATCTCCTCAGCTTCATGTGCAAGTTTTTTTTTTTTTAATAAATTGTATTCGGCTTCTAGTTACACCCCAAACCCTAAAAGCAAATCTTACCCACCAAACAGGGCTTTTAAGAGGTATACCAAGGTGGACAGGGAATAAGCGACAAGTTGGAAATACTATTTTCTTATAGTATTTCTTTGATACTTGAACAATTTATTTGCATATGGTTTTTAATATGTTTCACTCAAACTTAAGAAACTACAATTGACACTATTTACAATAAGTTATTACTTTTGAAATTCCACAGACAGAATTTCTGCGTTACATCTTCAAAACATACTGTGTTGTATTAGTATAGTCAATTATTTGTCTGAGAAATGTGTTTATGTTGATATTCTATACAGGAAAAATTGGTTCTGATGCTGAATTCTGGAAATGTAAATAAATAGTGTCAAAAAGTAACTAATACTTTGAGTAACTTGTGAGAAGATTCGGTTCTGGTTGAGATATTTTCTCTGAATAATGAATCAAAGTTGAATGGTGTGGACAGAAAGCTTTGGTATGACTTCAGAATATAATCCTTTAGTTAGTTAGCATAAAGAATGAGGGCATTTCACATAACACTGTGCCGGTCTCGGAATACTCCGAAACAGAGGCTCAGGGCTGCGTGGTGGACAATCAATTGGCTTGGAATGTTTCACTAATTTCTTCCAAGTAAATGCAGGGGAAGGCCTCAGTCCTCCGTGACCCTGAAGAGGATTAAAGTCAAGAAAATAAATGAATGTTGGAAACTAGGACAGTTCATGATTTGCCTGAGACTATGTGCGTGAGACAACACAACCACTCCTTCCCTCATCATGATGCGTATGACTTTGACGAGTCAAAACTACTTTGTGCTGTGCAGTAGAGATATATTGAGAGGCCTTTTGTTATTGATTTTAAGTGAAACTTGTACAAAATGTCACCTGAACATTTGCTTTTAGTTTTGAAAAGCACAGTATTTTACCTTAAACTTGCTTTTTATGGAACTCTGCTGCATTACACAAACAATGAAATATTTGACTTCTGTTTCAGTTTCAGGATTTTAGGTTTCCACAAAGTTCAAGGATGCACTGGTCCATGAACACTTTGCCCTTGCCCCCATATGTGGAGCTGGGCGTCCACTCACTGAGTGGTCTTCTGTGGACTCTGGTCCTCTTGTTTCTGTGGCACTGCTATCGGATGGGCTCCGATCTGCCGATCCCGGGCCACGCACATGCCGGAAAGCTCAAGTCAAGCTCAAGACGGTCAATGATGTCCCGGAGTGGCAGCTGCATTGGAACGAGGTGCAGTGCCCGGTCCAAGCTGTTGAGGGGCGATCCAATCACCCCCTTTATTTCCATGGAGACAGAGGAGGACGAGGAGCAGGGACAGGGATATCTTACCCCAGTGCTGAGCCACGCCTTGTTCCCGGCCCAGGCATCTGCAGAGGCCAAGAAGCGGTACACAGCCTTGCAAGAGTATGCCAAGCGTTACAGCTGGGTGGGCATGGGCCGCATTCATAAGGGGCTCCGTGAGCAGGTGACTTTCTTTTTAATGTACATTAACTGGTTCTTAACGTTGGCAGTGAATCCATGAGCTCTTGAACAAAGTGTCACTCAACACTCTGCAATTGTACAAATTTGGTGAACACAACATCCAGGCTGATCGTATATCCATACCTTATAATCTCATTGCTTTTGTTTTAGGTGAAACTGAGTGATCACTCGGCCATACAGAAGCCTCATCTCTTCTTCCTGCCGGATGTACCAAGTGTCCCATTCTTTCCCCGCGATGCGCACCGCCATGACATTGAGGTCTTGGAAGCTAACTATCCTGTAATCTTGGCTGAATTCCAGGCTGTTTATCAAAGGGGCTTGGACTCAAAATTAGGCTGGACCTGTCTTGGACCAAAGGTACTGTATACACGAATCGCACAACAGTAGCTCATCTCACAGGAAAGATAAACTGAGTCCTGGTAGAGAACGTTACTGTGTAGAGTTGTTTTGTCTTTCTGCTTTCTGTGGGATGAATTGAAGTTAGCTGCTCAGTCTAAATTGCCTAAGTGTGAACGTTAGTGTGTGTGATTGTCTCCCTCTGAGCTTGATGGCATGCTCTGAATGTAATATGTAATCAGACGTCATCCACTGTTAGCGGGGATTGGCTTCAGCCCCCCAAATTGAATAAAACAGTAAAGGAGATGAATGGATAGATATGAGAAAGAGGCAAAACACAAGTCAGTTACATCCTTAATACAGCTCTTTTTTTTCTTCTATTATCTAACATGCAAAAGTGCATATTTGTGTTGGTCATTCGCATTTTCTTTAGATTATCAGCAATGACCAACTCTTCTTGGGGATATGTCACAGATCAGCTGGATTGTATAACAATACAGGTATGTGTTTCTCATCTGATTCAGAGTTTGTCTCTTTCAGGGCCAAGCAGTCTTTCCCTTGTACACTGCAGGTTTGAGTGTGGCAGGAAACTGTCGCTCCTGTCCTTGCACCTACCGGACACTTCTATCTCTGCGCACATTCATAAGCAGCAACTCCCTGGGCTCTGCAGGGTTTTGGCTGCTGGGGCCTGGAGCTACATTGGGGAGCTCGTATGGACCCACGAATACACGTCTGCGGTGTCACTTAGGTATTTGAAATAATTGCAAGTGCTATTTTGCTTTTATATATTTTTGTATGAATTTGGCTGTTGCGACATCAGCACAAGAAAAAGTAGGTTTATGACTGATGAGGGGCGCATTAACAACTACAATCAGATTGAAAGAGAAAGGACAAAGAAACATTGCTCCATTGGTGGATGACGAATGCAGGAATGTTTTAGGTATACTCAGTGAAATGTTTTCCCACTCTTATGCATCAAAAAGAAAAGAAAAAAATCTAATTAAAGCAGCCAGATAAATAGGAAAAAGAAGAAACAAAAAACCCCATTGCCTGATATCTTACATTTGGGTCAGGATTGGGGTTCATTTGACTGTTGTCCTTTTTGTGCTGTGATCCGTCTGGCTTTAATCCGCTGAGTCATAGACAAAAGTTAGTAGTCCCGGCCCTGACCGGTGGAAAGAAATTGCAACATTTCGCATACCAAGCTGAGAAGTAGTCTTCCCTTTTGCAGGTCTGCAGACTCCCCCCCTGTGTGAGCTGGTGGTGGGAGGGGAGCCTCAGTGCTGGTCAGAAGGACACTGCCTCCTGGTTGATGACTCCTTCCTTCACACCGTCTCCCACAAGGGTCAGTGAATCGCACACAACTATAAAAATATATTACTGACGATAATCACTTCTATTCTATTCTATTCTGTTCTATTCCAAAAGGCCCTCCAGATTCTGGACCGCGAGTCATTTTGAGCGTGGACCTCTGGCACCCCAACGTGGCTGCAGCAGAGAGACAAGCTCTGGACTTCATGTTCAGCCCCGACCTCTGAATCTGTTCCTGCAATGTCCGTCTTCAAGACGCAGGGATGCCTTACCTGAGCACTGCTTGACCTAGGTCAAATGTCTCATTCCAGTCAGTGAAACACTGTGTGAATTTACTTTTGAAGAATCTTCGCTGCGTTGGCCATACTTTTTGTGTTTTACACCAGAAACTTTCACAGGATTGCAAAGTTAAAAAAAACCTTCAGCAAAAGACTTTAGCATCAAACTTCAAGCTGTCATCACTTGAAAGCACAAAAAACAGATTGCGTCTTGTAGATATTTGCACTGTGACAAAATACAGAATTCTAGAGAATGCATGTGAAACCAGCCTGTTATGATATCTGACCTTTGTTTTGCCCTCATGCTGCATGTGGTTACCAAAGTGCTTGAGATGTATCATTTTGTATCTTTAGGTAGTTTAAAAATAGCTTAACCAAAAAACTGTGATATGAAAATTATATAAATGTAAACATTATTTCAGAATCTTTCTTGTTGCTTTTTGAACATTAATCCTTAACATGTGCACACTGTGGATTTTCTTTACCTCATTATAATAACTTGATTGTGTTCCTCTGTTTCTGCCCAGAATTACTGTATACTGATATATTTTTTCTTAATTATGTTTTTGTTTACAGTTAGTGAATCAGCAGCATTTGACATATTTTTTTTAATCCAAATCCAAAATAAATATTTATTTCAGAATAAACTTTGCATATAGGTCGTTGTTTTTAATAGGAAATTGAACAAAGCTCAAAACCTTGAAAAAAAAACAACCTAAAGAGAGACTTAAAGATAAAGATAATCATTACAATTATGGATCAACATTGTTGAATGAGTTTAATTGTATTGTCATATACAACACCAATACCCGGTCCCTTAATTGGGCATACATCCTTATTTTAGTCTAAATAAACATTTCTTATTTTTTCTACCGCTTTATCTGACTTGGGTTCGACAGTCCATGACGGGGAAAACATAGAGAGACAATTTAGAGTCAGCAGACTGAAAAGCATGTTAGGAAACTAACTCACACACAGGGAGAACATGCAATTTCTGGTGAGGAAAACCAAACTTGGACATCAATCAATCATTCAATCAAGTATGAATGTGTCAGAATATGCCTTTCTCACTTAGGCTCTCCTAATTGTTAGTTGGTAAAAAAAACAAAAAAACAAGACAAAAGTCTGCCACTGAAACACACCACTAAATACATTTTACCCATCTATTTTTTAGATTTAAAGGAGGTTAAAAACTCATTAAGAATCTGTGGCTCTTTTTAGGGGACTTTTTCCACTCAACAGATGAGAATTAGAGTGGTGATTTTTGTCTTATCTACCATCTGTTCATCTGAGGTTCCCATGATGAGGATTAAAGAGACTGCACTAATCCAGCCCTGAGCGACAGATTACTCCTGAGATTGTTTACATGTCCGCTGTCTTATGATGTATGATTCAGTTGGCACCGGACACTCACTTTGCAAGATATCTGGCGCAAAAACACGCATTTGTGACATTTATAAGTGGTGTAACGACTCAAAATACAGTCACGGGGTCAACTTTAAGGGATGACGAGGGCAACAACTCCTGACAGAAACTTGCTGGCCGCCACATAATCACAAGTTAAACCTGTGATACAGCCTGGTTTACATGCCAGCAGTCGCATCTGCAGTGCTTCAGTGGAAACCTTTTTATGCCGTTTTATTAAGCAGTAGTTCTGTTCTGCACTGATTTTCCACCTGACCCCAGTGTTTTTAAGTTACAGACTAAAGGGTTGTTTTAAGGCTAAACCCTTAATAGATAACCAGGATAGTTATTTAAAATACAAAAATAGCTGTAGTGCTGTAGTCACTCTCAGCAACTTGTACTTATGCAATAGCATTAGTAACCACAGTGAGATTATTAACAGTAAAATATATTAAGTGGACAAAGTGGTCAGAAAATGAGTTGATTACTTTTTCTGGTGATTTTGAAACCATGTCAGGAGATCTTTTTCCCCCGTGCAAAAGTGGTGGACAGAAGCTCAGCAATCACGTGTACTCAAGTACTACTTACATCCAGTGTTGACAGCGAGTTTTACTTAGAATTTTGTCAGACCTTAATGCAAAAATTACCCAAAAATAAAGATGTATTAGCAATCGGGTCATTGAACGCTGCACAGATTTGAGACACTGTGTGAAGCTTTAGTTGTAGTAGTAATACATTGAGCAGTACATACAAACAAGACATTTCAATCTACCACTATGTCCCTGAAGGTAACGCTTCATTTTTGTTGTGATTTCATAAAACAAGTCAATACTCAATTTCCCCGTGTCATACATGAACAACGAACACTATGTACATTATTTTTACTTTTGCCTTAACTTCAGTTGCGTCGGGCCAAATCTACAGCGCAGCATGACCAGTATTTCCACAACACACGTCTGTTCTGCATTGACAATGAGGGGTATTCAGCAAACCTAAAACAAACTTAAAAGATTCAAGCACTTAATCTGTGCAGATGCAAATCAACTGTGAAGGAAATAAAACGAAAGATTTCATAACATGAAGGCTGACAACAGCAGATAATAAGACGTTAGAAAAAAGTATCAACTCCTCCTTGTTCTGTTGTCCTCATTTCTGTGACATCATCTTCACAAACTCTGTGAATAAAATCAAGAGACTTTGGATTACATAAACTCTTGTAGCAAATTGATCATTTTAAATAATCCATGTGTGTGCTATGCTAGTTGATGTGGCAAAAAATGTTTATTTTTGGGTGCTTAAACCAATATTATACATAATAATCATAATGATAAATACTATATATTTAAATAGTTTGTGTTATTAACCATCAAGGTTCAAAGAAAAGAACATGTATCGTGATTTAAAGTAATCAACTCTATCAATTTTGCTTCGAACACAAAGGAAAATCCTTGCCTGAACCATAAACCGTTTTTTTTTTTATATATATAGAAATAATGTGGTATCTCACCCTCAAAATCCACGGTTCCATCTCCATTGTTGTCGGCTTCCCTGACCACGGCTTCGATTTCATGCTTGCTGGCGTGTTCGCCCAGCAGCTTCATCATAGCGTGTCTCAGCTCGTCAGAAGTGATCGAGCCGTCACCGTCGATGTCAAACTGCAGCAAACGGGACGAGGAATTCAATCATTTGTCAAAGCACAGAGACCCCGCTCGTACGCATCGTGTTCACAGCGGGTGACAACAGGAGCTCACCTCTTTGAAAGCATCTTTGAGTTCCTTCAAGCCTATCATTCCTGCAGTCTCATCCAGCAGCTTGGGGGTCATCAACTCAACAAAGTCTTCAAAGTCCACCCGTCCCCCTACTGTGATCAGACAGATGTAATCCATATGACAGCAGGCAGCCAGGGTCACTCACAGAAATGACTCGTGTTCAATGATTTTGTCAAAAAGAAGCACAAAAAGCCCCAAAGTATCACATATGGTCTCATTAGTCAGACTACATTGGAAGTCTTTACACTATTAACATCAAACTTAATAGATGTCATACGTTTATGAGCCTCAGTTGTTATGGAAACATGTCATCTCGTTATTCCATTTGAATTCAGGTGGTATTTTCTGTTGCAGTTTACATAAGAAGGCGTCACTCACAGTTCATGTTGATGTTTTGACTCAGTTCAATCAGCTCCATTTCAGTTGGCATGTAACCCATCGTCCTCATTAGGTTGCCTAAGTCTTTACAGCTTATCAGACCGTCCTTGTCCTTGTCAAACTCGACAAATGCTTCACGCAACTCTGGAAAGCATGCAGATGCAGGAAAAATAACGATTGTACATCACTTAATGGACAAAAAAAAAAATCTGATATAAATTCGAACATGTAAAGATAACATTACCTTCAATCTCATCATGTGTTAAAGTCCTTGACTGCAAAATAAAAATACACAATCACAGATTTCAGAGCTCATGAATAACTGCAGTGCATCAAACCAGTTTGTCCTATATGCACAAAAATGAATTTATGTGTAGACTTATGTTACAAACTCAGTATTAAGGACACAGTTCTGTACACAGTGTTCTTTTAGGAGACTCCATAATCTCTATATATAGATATTTAGATATGTATTAAGGGGAAACGAAGTTCCCTGGGGACTAAGCACACACAATATATTTGCTGCAACTTGTGGTGCAGCACGTCAAAGGGATTAGTCAAGATGTAAGTCTGCATTGTTTTGAATTGTCCATTAATTTGTTTAAGATGACTGCACAGAGAACGAAAATAATATATTTGTGCATCAAAAGGAAGAATGGCACTCTGTCTTTTTATTTGATGAATCAGAAGTAATAATAATAAAAAAGAAATCTATCAGATTTCACTTAGGCACCCATGTTATGTTGCATAAGGTGTGTCAGAGCTACATGATGATGCACTTCGTTATACTTTGGCTTTTTAAAAAAAAATATATGACGAATGTTTTGTCAGACTAGTCATTCCCACATAATTCAGATGACCTGAAACTAACATCTGAAATCGTCACAATTAACTGTTGAAATCATACAATTCTCTTACAAAATAAAAATACTTAAAAAATATTTGGGTAAGAAGGGGGGAATGTAAGGTGTCTCATTGTTTTTCACATGTATAAATAAAAAAAATTGTTTTTGAAATGATACACAAAGTATAGACATTTTTTACATCCTGAATTTTTCAATTCTTAATATTTAAATAAGTTACACCCACTCAATCAAAAAGAAAACCAACACAATAATGTTATGTCTTTTATGAGATCATATGATAATATTGCCTTACCTGTCTCCTCGTCCCTCCTCTGAGAAAAATGCACGCTTGTTTCAGACTCATGGTGATGGACTCAGTGAAGATTCGGGCCTCTTGTTTCGTTGAATTTCTCTGTTAAATGTCACTATATCATTTGCTTTCTTTTCGCAGTGCGAGCATGTGCATGTGTATAAACCTTCTACAGTGGTGATCTGCACATGCCAGAGAGGCGGGATGAGGTCTCATGTGGATTATCTCAGCAGCTTTGGTCTGGAAACGAAAGATAGGCTTAATGCTGTGTAGACACACAATTTCACTTACATTGTTAAACATTAGTGTTGTTTCTAAATGCTTTTGTGCATCACATTGTGCATTGTCAGTTTTAAAAAATATAAAACCAGATTTTGGTATGGACAAAGACAGAGCCTTGCTTTTTGTTTTACAGTGTCTCGTTTTTACTGACTTCAGAGAATTTGCAACAAAAATAAAACAAAAATCACTGCAGCACCAACAAGGCTCCTGCACTGTACTATTACACCAGACAGCACACCACTGTGTTATATAATCTTATAGAATAATGGCCCATGCACAATAAAGGGTCTGTGCTGCTTAAGAAGATTGTCATATGTCAGCCCCAAGAACACGAATTAGGATGCAGATGTAGAAATAAAGCTAAAACAAAAAAGGAAAGAATGGCAAGCACAGGATGAAGGAACTGGGGGAAAAAAATCCCAAAATACAGGTCAAGAACAGGATAAAGATCACATCAGACCGACACAGACGAGGCATGTGAATGTGAGAGCAACGCAATCTTATAGAGAGAAAGTAAAAACTGGATGAGTGTGTGCGTAAATATATGTGAGGGGACTATGTGAAATCATTAACATGTGAGCAGGTGAGGAAGAGGGGGCGAAAATGAGGTGCTTGTACCAGTGTAAAGTTTTGAAAAGCTGACAAACAACTGGACTGAGTGAGGAATGGTGAGAATGATGCAACGCTGTAATTTGCATGCAATCTGAAAAAAATAAATAAATTAAATAAAAAAATTGTGGATTATTTGTTTGCTACACTGCAGGCGACATTGCATCAATGAAATAGATGAGCACTTAACCAATCTGATCACCCCGAATGAACAAATTCAGCATTACATGAGTCAGATGAGATACTGCCATGAGATCAGTATTAATATCTTTTTATGTAACTGCTCTGATCCTGTTCATATACACTCTATACAGACAGATTAACTGAATTCACCTCTTATAGCTGAATCATATTCCCGTTGTCTTACACTGTTCTGACCTCGCCTGTAGGAATTGTTAATGAAAGAGGCCTTCACCATGGTTCACATATTGTTGGAATAATCTTCATTGTGATGTGTTGAATATATATACTTTCACTATTGATGAGCATATTGAGCGCTGTACTGATGTCAGCTTATCTTCTATATTAGTAGAGATTAAGAAGCTTTTTACAGCATTTGTGCTACATTAAACTGTTCATTATAAATAAAGGTCGACTGATTGATTGATACCGCTTTATCCAAGCAAATTTAGGTAACGCTAAACTGTATTTAAATTAGAATGTAAATTTGACCCTGCACAACTGAAGGCTTTCAGTTCCTTTTAGTTTCTGCACAGATCATCTTGAGAGAGTGAACTGCTCCTCCTCCCCTCTCTCAATACCTCTGGGATCACACCTGCACCTGTGAAACTTTGCACAAACTGTCAGAACTATTAATAAACTGAGATGAAGAAAATGCATAACTTCTACTTCTTTTGTGGCAATATGGTTGAAAATAAGAATAAAACATATTTATTGATCACATTTACTTTTATTTGACGATTCATTTTTACCACCCATCCAGCCATACATTCAGTACTTCAGCTATCATAAAGTATCAAGTTGTAAAAGTACTCATGAACAGTACACATGCATCCTTACACACACATCATAAATCTTTAAAACTTCACACATAAATGATATGTCTCACACACACCAGAGCTTATTGTGCTTTGGGAAGATGTTTGTTCAAGATGATTTATTACAAAATTAAAAGTTATCACCCCAACTGACTATTCCTTGTTTTCTTTATGCCCACCTAAAAATTGCATTGAAAATTTAACATTTAGATATGAAGATAATGCAGTTTGAAATGTCATGCTATCAGATAAACCTTTTGTTTCTCAGTTTTATTTCAGTGCCCTCCTCGGTCCTGCAGGTATCACGCTTCAGAAGCATGTTTGGTGTGTTTGGACCAGTGACCTTATAATGCAAACAAGTTTCAGTCGCTGCAGCTGCTCTGCTAATGATGCTCGACAGGACAGCTTTGCATGTGTTTGAGCATGAACAGGCTGTGAGAGTGAAACTGCAACCTACACGGCATTGGAAACTCGACCGGTGGTTCAACTGCAATCTCTGTTATGATGTCAGTGAATCTGTATGGAAATATAAGGAGGATTTTTAAAATCAAACAACATTATTGGGACTTTGACACCACAACAAAGGGATTCATCAATTAAAAGAATTGTAATCATTTTCCCCCCCAATATGTTTACTTTTTGGAAACTAAATTCAACAATTGCAAACAGTCTGATAGAAAATATATTTTTTTTATTGCTTCTTAAAAAGGTTTGACACAAATTAGTAACCTCCAAACTTGATGTCAATACATATAGTGAGGATTTTTTTTTAATCACGACTTATTTCTAACAATGTAAAGCAACAATAATGGAACTAATATCATAATGAATGAGTGAAAATGAGCTTTATTAATCAGTAAATTAACAACAGCAATTGGCAAAACATTCAATATCGAACTTGCAATAGAAATAAAAAAAGATTATTCGATAAGTTGATCATAGATTCACGTATAGAAACAAAGCATCAGCCGATAAGAGTAAAAACCTCCCAGAGCCTGATCAACTGCAACATGAAGCCCTGATGGGAGTTAGGAGGAAGTTTTTGTGGCCTTCAAAATGACCACAATCGCCCAGTCCTGCCGAGAACAACAATTCATCACAGCTCTGGGAGGTTGAAACCAGCGTTGGGAATACTGTGTTACTGAAAAGCCACCACATAGGGGCAGCAGCTCGCTAGTAACGTATAATGCAGTTAAACTCACTGAAGTTTCTGCGAGTCTGTTCATTGTTATGTGTTGCTCTGAGCTGGCTGGTCTCGTGTCAGCTGTAGGAAATATTCTGACCATGTTCATTTATTAACACAACTACAGTTAAAGATCACTAAAGACTTAAATCATTGTTTTCCATGACACCAGGTATTGGCAGTATGCCTGGGAGTATAACATTGTTCCGTGCTATTTCCTGTTTTTAGCAAATGTATCAATTTGATCTGTTAATGTTGCTGTGCAGGTGTTGCAAGCTAAATAAATTGTCTTTGCAACAGGAAGTAAGAGCAGAGACCAGATGTTGCTGAGCTGAAGTAGAAGGGCATCCTCATATGATATAATAAATGTATAAACGTTCTATTCAATCTTGAATTCACATGAATCAAAAGCTGCATGATGTTGAAGTGCAAAGACCTAGAATTTGAGGAAATTATGAAGGAGTTGTATTTTGTATTTTGTATCCTCATTATAGCGTCTGGTAAATAGAAATCAAGCAACAAACAAACTCAGGTTATGGACGATGAATAACACAACCATATATTATTCATCGCAAAGATAAAACAACAATAATGTCAAGCAGTGCAGTTAAAGATGAGGCGTGTTTCTTTTTGAGAGGGAGGAGTTGATGCAAACTCAGATCACTCCCTTCTTTATATGTTAGAATGTTCATGACAGAAACTAAATCTTTGACCAAAACACTGAAGACTGATCAGAAAGAAATCATTTCAACAATGATCAAACTTCATTATGTGGCGGTTTTTCTCATCTTGTCAATTAACTGGGCGGGTAAGGAAAAATGTTTTAGTTTTTAAAATCATGCCTCAGTTTGAATGGCAATAGAGCTTAATGACAGTATTGCATCATTTGTCTGGTTGTAGGTACTGACAGTCAAACACTGACTGAGTCTGAATCAGTGGTAAAGAGGCCCGGAGAATCAACCAGACTGACCTGCACATATTCAGGGTTTGGAGGCAGCCATTATGCTATGGCTTGGATCAGACAGCCTGCTGGGAGGAAACTGGAATGGATTGCCTACATCAGCAGCGGTGGCACTGTCTATTACTCTGACTCACTCAGAGGCCGGTTCACCATTTCCAGAGACAACAGTGCAAAC
Organism: Lipophrys pholis; assembly: GCF_963383615.2. Classification (NCBI taxonomy): domain Eukaryota; kingdom Metazoa; phylum Chordata; class Actinopteri; order Blenniiformes; family Blenniidae; genus Lipophrys; species Lipophrys pholis. Next base: position 8,888,979 of record NC_137647.1, read on the forward strand.
CAGGTGTATCTGCAGATGAACAGTCTCTCTACTGAGGATTCGGCTGTTTACTTTTGTGCTCGAGAGTCACAGTGACTGAAGGCAGCTTAGCAGCTGTACAAAAACTCTACACATCAAACTATTTTAAAGTATTACATTTGTCATTTTTAATTATACAATACTTAATAACATCTGCAACACAGTGTCACCACAACTTACATCCTGCTGAGCTTCTGAAATGATGCAAGATAATAAAGATCTACAAATAAAAAAAATGAAATAAAAAAAAGGAATGCGAGTGTCTGATCTTTGCTCATCGTTAGCTGGGATTGGCTCCAGTTCACCATAACCTTCAATTGGATAAGATTGATGGATACGAAGAAGCATTTTCTGCTTATTTGTTCAAATTGGCACAGAGATTTCACAAGTAATAAAAGCACAACACATTCATTCTATAACTGGTGTTGGTCTGACAGTCCCTCCCCCTTTTATGTATTTTCACGGTCCTCTATGCAAAACAGACATCATCACAACATTACTATAAAGACTTGATATCACGATGTCCATTGCGGCAGAAGACGAGAAGGTCCCACCAGATTCCCTCCAACATGTTGTCTGTGACTGTGTTGCTGCTGGCTGCTGCGTCCTGTGAGTGTCAGTGAGGCAGACGTACTGCCGGTCTGATCACAGCAGAATGTCTGCACGGTGGTAATACAGTGTTTGATGACTCAAAATGTGTTCCTCCACAGGTGTAAGGAGTGAAGAGCTCACACAGCCAGCCTCTGTGGTTGTGCAGCCTGGACAGCGTCTGACCATCGCCTGTCAAGCCTCTTATTCTGTGAGCAGCTACTACACTGGCTGGATCAGACAACCTGCAGGAAAAGGACTGGAGTGGATTGGAATAGCATCTGCTGGAGATACAACATATTACAAAGATTCACTGAAAAACCAGTTCAGCATGTCAGCAGACTCTTCCAGCAACACAGTGACTCTAAATGGAGAGAATATGCAGCCTCAAGACACTGCTGTGTATTACTGTGCCAGAGACTCACTATGAGAGAAAACATGGATGAACTTAAACAAAAACCTCTCAACAACAATTACTTGATACCACCAGAGGAGGAGCTCCCACATCACAAACAAGCCAACACTTTCTTCTTCCATCCATTCAGCCCCCAAAAGAAGCATTCCCTGGCATTTTCTGACAAATAATCTGTGTAGCCCTGAATTGTTATAATTTGTGTGTGAAATGAAAACAGCTAACAGCCACCTTGACTGTGCAGCCACGTCAGCGTCTGACCATCGCCTGTTAGCTTTCTTATTCAGTGAACAGCTCTCCAACACCATGGATTCACATAGACTGAATGAGCGTCAGCAGACCAGAATAAAAACCTCCCAGAGCCTGAAGAACTACAACATGAAGCCCTCATATCATTAACAATGCACTGAATCTACCTTGTAAGGTGAATGCATTTGCATACTCTTGTATGAGCTCGCTGGCTTTTGTCAGCTTTAGTAAATATTCAGGTGCTTTTATGAACACAACAAAACTTAAAGATGATTAAAAACTTCCGTCATTGTTTTCTATGACACCAGGTATTGGCAGTACGACTGTGAGTATGATATAGTGCTTTGCTATTTCCTGTTTTTAGCATATGTAACGGTTGGATCTGTTACTGTTGCTGTGAAGGTGTTGCAAGGTAAATAGATTGTCTCTACTACATGAAGTACGAGGAGAGACCAGAAGCTACTGAGCTAAAGTAGAAGGACATCCTCTTATGATATAATGATCTCATAATCTTCAAACGAAAAAGATAAAAAAATTTAATTGGATGAATGTACTATTTGAACTTGATTTCAGATGAATCCAAAGCTGCATGATGTTGAAGTGCAAAGACCTAGAATTTGAGGAAATATTGAAGGAGTTGTATTTTGTATTTTGTATCCTCATTATAGCGTCTGGTAAATAGAAATCAGGCAACAAACAAACTCAGGTTATGGGAGATGATTGACACAACCATATATAATTTCACGTATATAACGACAATAATGTCAAGCAGTGCAGTTAAAGATGAGGCGTGTTTCTTTTTGAGAGGGAGGAGTTGATGCAAACTCAGATCACTCCCTTCTTTATATGTTAGAAAGTTCACGACAGAAACAAAATCTTTGACCAAAACACTGAAGACTGATCAGAAAGAAATCATTTCAACAATGATCAAACTTCATTATGTGGCGGTTTTTCTCATCTTGTCAATTAACTGGGCGGGTAAGGAAAAAGTTTTAGTTTTTTAAGTCATGCCTCAGTTTGAATGGCAATGGAGCTTAATGACAGTATTGCATTATTTGTCTGGTTGTAGGTACTGACAGTCAAACACTGACTGAGTCTGAATCAGTGGTAAAGAGGCCCGGAGAATCAACCAGACTGACCTGCACATATTCAGGGTTTGGAGGCAGCCATTATGCTATGGCTTGGATCAGACAGCCTGCTGGGAAGAAACTGGAATGCATTGCCTATATCAGCAGCGGTGGTGGCAGCATCTATTACTCTGACTCAATCAGAGGCCGGTTCACCATCTCCAGAGACAACAGTGCAAAGCAGGTGTATCTGCAGATGAACAGTCTCTCTACTGAGGATTCGGCTGTTTACTTTTGTGCTCGAGAGTCACAGTGACTGAAGGCAGCTTAGCAGCTGTACAAAAACTCAACACATCAAACTATTTTAAAGTATTACATTTGTCATTAGTAAGTGGAGAATAATTAATAACATCTTCAACACAGTGTCACCACAACTTACATCCTGCTGAGCATCTGAAATGATGCAAGATAATAAAGATCAACAAATAAAATAAATAAAATTAAAAAAAAAAGGAATGCGAGTGTCTGATCTTTGCTTATCGTTAGCTGGGATTGGCTCCAGTTCACCATAACCTTCAATTGGATAAGATTGATGGATATGAAGAAGCATTTTCTGCTTTTTTGTCCAAATTGGCACAGAGATTTCACAAGTAATAAAAGCACAACACATTCATTCTATAACTGGTGTTGGTCTGACAGTCCCTCCCCCTTTTATGTATTTTCACTGTCCTCTATGCAAAACAGACATCATCACAACAATACTATAAAGACTTGATATCACGATGTCCATTGCGGCAGAAGACGAGAAGGTCCCACCAGATTCCCTCCAACATGTTGTCTGTGACTGTGTTGCTGCTGGCTGCTGCGTCCTGTGAGTGTCATTGAGGCAGACGTACTGCCAGTCTGATCACAGCAGAATGTCTGCATGGTGGTAATACAGTGTTTGATGACTCAAATTGTGTTCCTCCACAGGTGTAAGGAGTGAAGAGCTCACACAGCCAGCCTCTGTGGTTGTGCAGCCTGGACAGCGTCTGACCATCGCCTGTCAGGTGTCTTATTCTGTGAGCAGCTACTACACTGGTTGGATCAGACAACCTGCAGGAAAAGGACTGGAGTGGATTGGAATAGCACGTGCTGGAGATCCAACATATTACAAAGATTCACTGAAAAACAAGTTCAGCATGTCAGCAGACTCTTCCAGCAGCACAGTGACTCTAAATGGAGAGAATATGCAGCCTCAAGACACTGCTGTGTATTACTGTGCCAGAGACTCACTATGAGAGAAAACATGGATGAACTTAAACAAAAACCTCTCAACAACAATTACTTGATACCACCAGAGGAGGAGCTCCCACATCACAAACAAGCCAACACTTTCTTCTTCCATCCATTCAGCCCCCAAAAGAAGCATTCCCTGGCATTTTCTGACAAATAATCTGTGTAGCCCTGAATTGTTAAAATTTGTATGTGAAATGAAAACAGCTAACAGCCACCTTGACTGTGCAGCCACGTCAGCGTCTGACCATCGCCTGTTAGCTTTTTTATTCAGTGAACAGCTCTCCAACACCATGGATTCACATAGACTGAATGAGCGTCAGCAGACCAGAATAAAAACCTCCCAGAGCCTGAAGAACTACAACATGAACCCCTCATATTATTAACAATGCACTGAATCTACTTTGTAAGGTGAATGCATTTGCGTATTCTTGTATGAGCTCGCTGACTTTTTTTCAGCTTTAGTAAATATTCAGGTGCTTTTATGAACACTGAGCTAAAGTAGAAGGGCATCCTCTTATGATATAATGATCTCATAATCTTCAAACGAAAAAGATAAAAAAATGAAATTGGATGAATGTACTATTTGAACTTGAATTCAGATGAATCGAAAGCTGCATGATGTTGAAGTGCAAAGACCTAGAATTTGAGGAAACTGTGAAAGAGTTGTATTTTGTATTTTGTATCCTCAGTATAGCGTCTGGTAAATAGAAATCAGGCAACAAACAATCTCAGGTTATGGGAGATGATTGACACAACCATATATAATTTCACATATATAACGACAATAATGTCAAGCAGTGCAGTTAAAGATGAGGCGTGTTTCTTTTTGAGAGGGAGGAGCTGATGCAAACTCAGATCGCTCCCTTCTTTATATGTTAGAAAGTTCACGACAGAAACCAAATCTTTGACCAAAACACTGAAGACTGATCAGAAAGAAATCATTTCAACAATGATCAAACTTCATTATGTGGCGGTTTTTCTCATCTTGTCAATTAACTGGGCGGGTAAGGAAAAAGTTTTAGTTTTTTAAGTCATGCCTCAGTTTGAATGGCAATAGAGCTTAATGACAGTATTGCATTATTTGTCTGGTTGTAGGTACTGACAGTCAAACACTGACTGAGTCTGAATCAGTGGTAAAGAGGCCCGGAGAATCAACCAGACTGACCTGCACATATTCAGGGTTTGGAAGCAGCCATTATGCTATGGCTTGGATCAGACAGCCTGCTGGGAAGAAACTGGAATGGATTGCCTACATCAGCAGCGGTGGCACTATCTATTACTCTGACTCACTCAGAGGCCGGTTCACCATCTCCAGAGACAACAGTGCAAAGCAGGTGTATCTGCAGATGAACAGTCTCTCTACTGAGGATTCGGCTGTTTACTTTTGTGCTCGAGACTCACAGTGACTGAAGGCAGCTTAGCAGCTGTACAAAAACTCAACACATCAAACTATTTTAAAGTATTACATTTGTCATTTTTAATTATACAATACTTAATAACATCTGCAACACAGTGTCACCACAACTTACATCCTGCTGATCATCTGAAATGATGCAAGTTAATAAAGACCAACAAATAAAAGGAATAAAATTAAAAAAAGGAATGTGACTGTGTTTGATCTTTGCCCATCGTTAGCTGGGATTGGCTCCAGTTCACCATAACCTTCAATTGGATAAGATTGATGGATATGAAGAAGCATTTTCTGCTTATTTGTCCAAATTGGCACAGAGATTTCACAAGTAATAAAAGCACAACACATTCATTCTATAACTGGTGTTGGTCTGACAGTCCCTCCCCCTTTTATGTATTTTCACTGTCCTCTATGCAAAACAGACATCATCACAACATTACTATAAAGACTTGATATCACGATGTCCATTGCGGCAGAAGACAAGAAGCTCCCACCAGATTCCCTCCAACATGTTGTCTGTGACTGTGTTGCTGCTGGCTGCTGCGTCCTGTGAGTGTCATTGAGGCAGACGTACTGCCGGTCTGATCACAGCAGAATGTCTGCATGGTGGTAATACAGTGTTTGATGACTCAAAATGTGTTACTCCACAGGTGTAAGGAGTGAAGAACTCACACAGCCAGCCTCTGTGGTTGTGCAGCCTGGACAGCGTCTGACCATCGCCTGTCAAACCTCTTATTCTGTGAGCAGCTACTACACTGGTTGGATCAGACAACCTGCAGGAAAAGGACTGGAGTGGATTGGAGCAGCACGTGCTGGATATACAACATATTACAAAGATTCACTGAAAAACCAGTTCAGCATGTCAGCAGACTCTTCCAGCAACACAGTGACTCTAAATGGAGAGAATATGCAGCCTCAAGACACTGCTGTGTATTACTGTGCCAGAGACTCACTATGAGAGAAAACACTGATGAACTTAAACAAAAACCTCTCAACAACAATTACTTGATACCACCAGAGGAGGAGCTCCCACATCACAAACAAGCCAACACTTCCTTCTTCCATCCATTCAGCCCCCAAAAGATGCATTCCCTGGCATTTTCTGACAAATAATCTGTGTAGCCCTGAATTGTTATAATTTGTGTGTGAAATGAAAACAGCTAACAGCCACCTTGACTGTGCAGCCACGTCAGCGTCTGACCATCGCCTGTTAGCTTTCTTATTCAGTGAACAGCTCTCCAACACCATGGATTCACATAGACTCAATGAGCATCAGCAGACCAGAATAAAAACCTCCCAGAGCCTGAAGAACTACAACATGAACCCCTCATATCATTAACAATGCACTGAATCTACCTTGTAAGGTGAATGCATTTGCAGACTCTTGTATGAGCTCACTGGCTTTTTGTCAGCTTTAGTAAATATTCAGGTGCTTTTATGAACACAACCAAACTTAAAGATCATTAAAAACTTCCGTCATTGTTTTCTATGACACCAGGTATTGGCAGTATGACTGTGAGTTTGATATAGTGCTTTGCTATTTCCTGTTTTTAGCAAAAGTATCAATTTGATCTGTTACTGTTGCTGTGAAGGTGTTGCAAGGTAAATAAATTGTCTCTACTACATGAAGTACGAGGAGAGACCAGAAGCTGCTGAGCTAAAGTAGAAGGACATCCTCTTATGATATAATGATCTCATAATCTTCAAACGAAAAAGATAAAAAAATGAAATTGGATGAATGTACTATTTGAACTTGAATTCAGATGAATCCAAAGCTGCATGATGTTGAAGTGCAAAGACCTAGAATTTGAGGAAACTGTGAAAGAGTTGTATTTTGTATTTTGTATCCTCATTATAGCATCTGGTGAATAGAAATCAGGCAACAAACAAACTCAGGTTATGGGAGATGATTGACACAACCATATATAATTTCACATATATAACGACAATAATGTCAAGCAGTGCAGTTAAAGATGAGGCGTGTTTCTTTTTGAGAGGGAGGAGCTGATGCAAATTCAGATCACTCCCTTCTGTATATGTTAGAAATTTCAGGACAGAAACGAAATCTTTGACCAAAACACTGAAGACTGATCAGAAAGAAATCATTTCAACAATGATCAAACTTCATTAAGTGGCGGTTTTTCTCATCTTGTCAATTAACTGGGCGGGTAAGGAAAAATGTTTTAGTTTTTAAAGTCATGCCTCAGTTTGAATGGCAATAGAGCTTAATGACAGTGTTGCATTATTTTTCTGGTTGTAGGTACTGACAGTCAAACACTGACTGAGTCTGAATCAGTGGTAAAGAGGCCCGGAGAATCAACCAGACTGACCTGCACATATTCAGGGTTTGGAGGCAGCCATTATGCCATGGCTTGGATCAGACAGCCTGCTGGGAGGAAACTGGAATGGATTGCATAACATCTGCAACACAGTGTCACCACAACTTACATCCTGCTGATCATCTGAAATGATGCAAGATAATTAAGATCAACAAATAAAAGAAATAAAATAAAAAAAAGGAATGCGAGTGTCTGATCTTTGCTCATCGTTAGCTGGGATTGGCTCCAGTTCACCATAACCTTCAATTGGATAAGATTGATGGATACGAAGAAGCATTTTCTGCTTATTTGTTCAAATTGGCACAGAGATTTCACAAGTAATAAAAGCACAACACATTCATTCTATAACTGGTGTTGGTCTGACAGTCCCTCCCCCTTTTATGTATTTTCACGGTCCTCTATGCAAAACAGACATCATCACAACATTACTATAAAGACTTGATATCACGATGTCCATTGCGGCAGAAGACGAGAAGCTCCCACCAGATTCCCTCCAACATGTTGTCTGTGACTGTGTTGCTGCTGGCTGCTGCGTCCTGTGAGTGTCAGTGAGGCAGACGTACTGCCAGTCTGATCACAGCAGAATGTCTGCAGGGTGGTAATACAGTGTTTGATGACTCAAAATGTGTTCCTCCACAGGTGTAATGAGTGAAGAGCTCACACAGCCAGCCTCTGTGGTTGTGCAGCCTGGACAGCGTCTGACCATCGCCTGTCAGGTGTCTTATTCTGTGAGCAGCTACTACACTGGTTGGATCAGACAGCCTGCAGGAAAAGGACTGGAGTGGATTGGAATAGCAGCTGCTGGATCTACAATATATTACAAAGATTCACTGAAAAACAAGTTCAGCATGTCAGCAGACTCTTCCAGCAACACAGTGACTCTAAGTGGAGAGAATATGCAGCCTCAAGACACTGCTGTGTATTACTGTGCCAGAGACTCACTATGAGAGAAAACACTGATGAACTTAAACAAAAACCTCTCAACAACAATTACTTATACCACCAGAGGAGGAGCTCTCACCTCAATAACGATGTAATCCTTCGGCTCACCATTCATACCATAGGTTGCCAACCTTAACCACCAAATGAACCATAAATATCCCCTCCAATCAAACAAAACTTGTTTTCAAACTGCACCTTTGAATTAACATTCTAAACCTTATCAGATCTTACAAATAGTTACACAATTCACACCAAAAAGTTGTTTTTAATTTTTTATTTCAGAACCACAACTACTCAGTGTCCTTTGGATGCACATTTAGCGTCCTCACTGTCTGCTGTAAAGCCTTGAAGTCAGCGTCATCAAATTTCCTTAAAATCCATTATGTTTTCTTCCCGGGGTGTGAAATGAAAACAGCTAACAGCCACCTTGACTGTGCAGCCACGTCAGCGTCTGACCATCGCCTGTTAGCTTTTTTATTCAATGAACAGCTCTCCAACACCATGGATTCACATAGACTCAACGAGCGTCAGCAGACCAGAATAAAAACCTCCCAGAGCCTGAACAACTGCTACATGAAGCCCTCATATCATTAACAATGCACTGAATCTACTTTGTAAGGTGAATGCATTTGCATACTCTTGTATGAGCTCATTGGCTTTTTGTCAGCTTTAGTAAATATTCAGGTGCTTTTATGAACACAACCAAACTTAAAGATCATTAAAAACGTTCATCATTGTTTTCTATTACACCAGGTATTGACAGTACGACTGTGAGTATGATATAGTGCTTTGCTATTTCCTGTTTTTAGCAAATGTAACGGTTGGATCTGATAAGGTTGCTGTGCAGGTGTTGTAAGGTAAATCAATTGTCTCTGCAACAAGAAGTACGAGGAGAGACCAGAAGCTGCTGAGCTAAAGTAGAAGGGCATCCTCATATGATATAATGATCCCATAATCTTCAAAAAGATAAACAAATGAAAACAATAAAATAAAAAAAAGAGAATGTGACTGTGTGTGGTCTTTGCTCATCGTTAGCTGGGATTGGCTCCAGTTCACCATAACCTTCAATTGGATAAGATTGATGGATATGAAGAAGCATTTTCTGCTTATTTGTCCAAATTGGCACAGAGATTTCACAAGTAATAAAAGCACAACACATTCATTCTATAACTGGTGTTGGTCTGACAGTCCCTCCCCCTTTTATGTATTTTCACTGTCCTCTATGCAAAACAGACATCATCACAACATTACTATAAAGACTTGATATCACGATGTCCATTGCGGCAGAAGACGAGAAGGTCCCACCAGATTCCCTCCAACATGTTGTCTGTGACTGTGTTGCTGCTGGCTGCTGCGTCCTGTGAGTGTCAGTGAGGCAGACGTACTGCCGGTCTGATCACAGCAGAATGTCTGCACGGTGGTAATACAGTGTTTGATGACTCAAAATGTGTTCCTCCACAGGTGTAAGGAGTGAAGAGCTCACACAGCCAGCCTCTGTGGTTGTGCAGCCTGGACAGCGTCTGACCATCGCCTGTCAGGTGTCTTATTCTGTGAGCAGCTACTACACTGGTTGGATCAGACAACCTGCAGGAAAAGGACTGGAGTGGATTGGAATAGCAGCAGCTGGAAATCCAACATATTACAAAGATTCACTGAAAAATAAGTTCAGCATGTCAGCAGACTCTTCCAGCAACACAGTGACTCTAAATGGAGAGAATATGCAGCCTCAAGACACTGCTGTGTATTACTGTGCCAGATACTCACAATGAGAGAAAACATGGATGAACTTAAACAAAAACTTCTCAACAACAATTACTTGAATTCATCAGAGGTGGTGCTCTTGCATCACTAACAATCTATTGCTTCATCTGTCCAGTTTGCAACCTTTACCACCAGAAACACCACATTCTCCCCCTTTCAGTCAAATAAAACTTGTCTGGAACGACATTAAATTTAATGTTTAAAACGTTCTCAAATATTATGAATAGTTATGCAATTCAAGCCAAAACTGTGGTGTATATTGCAATTATGAAATGAAAGAACTTGAATTAAGAAATGTTCAATGATATTGTATTGATTTCTCCTCCTTAATTTGAATTGATTTAATTTGATCACTGGATGCTTTTCCATGAGTGTGTATGTGCATGTTTTGTATGTGTTTAAGCATGTGCAGTTCCACATATGAATGCACATATGTATGTATGTGCATGTGTATAGGTGTGTATGTTTGCAAATATTTTTCCTTTTAATATTGTTGCCAAACATTTTTGAAGCCCTTTGAGTTACATTTTAGTCTCTTTAAGATATATATAAAAAAAAAAAATTAAGTTGCTTGATCAGAAGTCACAGTTTCAAAACCCTAACAGCCATGTAGATCATTTGACCTTTTAAAAATGTCTTTACCACACCTACAACAGTAATTGAAATAAAATATATTCCAAACTATAAAGATTTAGAATTACAAATTCTTATTAACAAACAGCTTCACTGATATGTTGATGGAAATACAAATCAAGGCATGACTCATTTCCTCATGGTAGTTTCCTGATGCAAATCTTTCCTCTGTGCAGTGTACTTCTGTCCTGCTGACTAGTGTCGTGCATTGTGTGGAGCATCAAGGGACGGATGAACTCAGGATGATGAACATGCTCACTCTGCTGCCAGTTGCCCTCTTGCTGCCCTGTGAGTTCTCCTGCTAGTTTGGTTTCATCTTTTAACAGAAGCCAGCAGCTACTTCATAATTTCAGGAATGTTTCCATATGACTTTCTAACTCTCTTCCATGGTTTCTCAGACTGTACAGGACTGTCAATGGAATCCATTCCTTCCAGTCCAATGGTGAAAAATATCGGGGAGACTCTCCAGCTGTCCTGCAGGGGATCTGGCTTCACATTTAGCTGCTGTGTTATGAGCTGGTTCAGACAAGTTGTTGGAAAAGGACCGACATGGATTGGAAACAGTTTTTCTACTTCCAGTAGAAACAACTATCCCAGCAGCTTGAATGGACGCGTTCAAGTCAGCCGAGATGACAGCAAAAGCATGACATATCTGACACTGAACAATCTAGGACCAGAGGATTCTGCTGTGTATTACTGTGCCAAAGACACAGTGATTCACATGAACACAGGATCTGTACAAAAACCCCACATTGGCCAACAAGTGGCAGTACTGGACAAGTATGTACAAGTGCAAAAATAACCTATGCGTGACATCTTTTTTTTTTTTTTTTTTTTGGAGGAAGGAGCAAATGATGATCATTGTCCCTTTTACATATAAGTTCAATAGTTATGAAAATGAAACAGAATTGCTGGTGTCATCTTCAAAAATGATCTGACTTTGATTCTCAATTCCTGTAAATTAACTGTATCAGTTAACTGTGCAGGTAAAGAGTTTTTATCTTTTCTTTATATTTGACCAAATATTTATGTGATAAACATGCAGTATGGCTTCATCACAGTATCTAATAGTTTCTGTTTGTCGGCACTGACGCTGAAACACTGACTGAGTCTGAAGCGGTGGTTAAACAGATAAAAAATAGAGGACATGTATATATGCAGATCAAATGCTGATAATTGAGGAATTTGGTTGAATAAATTCCACAATGCCTGAGGGCAGTCAACAATGTAAATAAGGCTGATTTGCATTGTTATGCATACTTTTCATTTAACATTTGAATTAATTAATTAATTGATAATTAATCTATTAATTCATTTTCTTTGCTTCTCTCTCTCCCTGTGTATCTCATTTCACACACTGCTTAAGTTGTCCAGGTCGCTGCTGTTGTGGTTTATGTCATTCTCGTCTAGAAAAGTCAATGTTACAGTCTGTTCTGCCTTTTCCATGTCATCAATCATAAACCTTTTTCATTATGATGTCAACCTCACTTTGTTGTTGTTTTACTGCTCAATAAATACAGAATAATGCCACAATAAAGTCGCGAGTATCTGATATCCCATGACATTTTATTTATATCGAAGTGCTTCAATCACTGTTCCAAACTATTATCATGACACAACAGTCAAAATGGCTGGTGAATCACCCATAAGTCTTCTGGAGACTTGAGAACATCTTGTTGATTCTAGCATCAGAAAAATAATGATGACCTTGGATATCAACAAGCATAAAGCAGCTGCAGTGATCCTCTGAGAGCGAGAAGCTTCAGCTTTATATTAGTGTACAAATTACTGAAGGAAACAGACGCCCTGCAAAGACTTCTAGACAAAGTGAAGTGTTGACTGGGGAGTCGAGTTAGACCATCCTTAATTCATGTATCACGTTCAATATCCAAATTCAGTGGGCTCCCGTTTCAGTCATCTATATAAACCACTGACCTCAGGAAGCCGTTCGAAGCACATCAGTTTCACCTGATTGAGTTTCAAGGCACAATGTTTACTGTAGTTCTGTTCCTGCTGCTGGGATTTGGATCTTGTCAATCTCGACATCTGTCTTATTTTTGGCTCAGTTTCACCCAAGAGTAAGTTTGTTCTTGATGTAGACGGTTCCCGCAACACACAGACTCAGGCCTGAACATGCAGCCTGAAGACAGTGCAGTGTATTACTGTGCCTAAGACCCACAGTTGACGGAAGATTGTCATCGTCTTCCACAAAAACCTGCACCACCACTCTGACAGGAGGAGGAGCCGTCAGACCAGTACCTGTCAAATTGATGATAACTGTTACAACGGTTCTAAAACACAGTTAACGGCAAAACATTGGCACAGAAACAAGGATTTGTTTAAGGCTTCATGGTCTGACTGGTGAATGAACGATGTTACCACTGATGGTTTGAAGTAGCAGAGCGCAAGAGATGGCGATGCAACTGCCAGTGCAGCCCCTTTAAGAACAAACAAAATCATTTTTTTTAATCCATGTCACCCATGGTTATGTCACCTATATATACAGTATATCATGCATTCATTTCAAAACAGGCATCCAGACTGTCCTGATTTTGGTGACTAACACAAACTCGAAGAAAACAGTAATAATCTTGCAAACACTCAAGCCTATATATAATTCGAGCAACATTTCAAGTAGGTTGTATTTATGTAGACTGTGTTTGTGGTGAGTTATTTGCTGCCAAGCACAGTTGGGTTTTTTTTTCCAATGAGATGTAGCAACTGTTAAGGATGAAGGATTTTACTATCCTCTTGGGGCAACTCCTTTTGCAGCCAGCAGCAAAACAGCAAGACCTAAACAAATAAAACCGTGTTTATGACAATAACTGACAAAGGATTGTCTAAAGTCAATAGTGAAGTGGTAGATAAGTGCTGAACCTTTAGTTAGTGTTAAAACCACAGCACTCTAACCCAGTTTATATTCATGAAGAGGTCACATTAAGTTATTATCGAGTTGAAAAGGAACAATCGCTGAACCTACCTGTTTACAAACACGTTACAAACAAAACTTGAGATCTCACAGCATGTAACAAAGCTGAGAAAAAAAGTCACCATTTACTGATTATATGATTGATTGTTTGATTTATTTATTCATTCATTAATTTTTGGAACGTGTGGAACAGTTAAAACACCCAGCAAAAAAAATGGTTTCAAAGCCTTTGCATTCCATGTAAACTATGTCAACATTCATTCATTTTCTTCCGCTTATCCGTTTCTGGGTTGCGGGGGTGACAGTCTGAGCACTGTCACCCAGAGCACATCGCACCATTTAAGAACCTTCCTGCAGGTGGTGAGCCCACAGAAAGGTGGCGCCCGGCGTGGGACACGAACCCACTACCCTGAGAATGTGAGTCTCATGCTCTACCAACTGAGCTAGCCGGGGGACTGTGTCAACATTATGTAGATAAGTGAAAGCCTACCTTTCAGGTCATTGGAAAGATGTGTCTTCATGGTCTATATGTGGTAGAAAGGTGAAAGGTGAAATGACATCTTATTCAGGTCGTTGAAAAGGAGTCTAGATGTAAGCTCTGCACAGACAGGCCCCAGCTGCATTTGAACCCACAATCTTCTTGCTGTGAGGCGAGAGCACTACCACTGCACCACCAAGCTTTGAAATCACATCGTCACATATTCATCATGTAGATCTGGTGTAATACAAGGACAGTCATCAATTCATGCAGTAAATTCGGAACTTTGACAATTGACAAAAAGTGCTGATAAAAGATTTATTTATGTACATAATTGGATCCACAAAATCAAAAGTTACCAAAGTGGCGAGTTTCAGGCTTCAAAAGTTCAATGCCTTGCAACCAAAGAAAAAATGGTCACAACTCAGACATTGTGAAGTTTGAAATTGAACTTCACATACCCACCAAACACCGACCTGATTTACACGTTGTTTTTTTTGGGCTGAATCTGCTCGGTCCATTGAAATTGGGGTGTTATTGAATCGTTGACATTGGACAGCCCAATGTGGTCATAATTCAGATCAAATATAGTCACTGAAATTGGGGCATTATTGGACCATCAATGGACCAATGACATGTGCATGGGTGTGTGAGGACCAGTTCAATGCTCCTTGCAGCTTTAATTATTACTCTGATTAAAGGATGTGTTAAAATTAATGCACGAGCACATGTGTGGATGCATATGTGTGAACTGAAACAACCCAACAATTTGGATCTTTTCTTCCTCAGTCAGACTCAGAATCATCTTCAATTTCACTGAAAAGTGTTCATCTCAATGCCAGATTGCCAGTTATTACATTTTGGGTTTTATTACATTTTTTTTAGTTTATATAACAATTCAGGTCATATTTCATGTTCATGTTATATTTTGGGTCATTGTTACATATCGGCCTGAGGTGAGTGAAAAAGATTGATAGTTTTCCTTGGCAGCACTCGCAGCAGCAGCAATCGAAGTTGATTGAGGCAGAGGAAAGAGAGTCAGGTGAAAAGGTTTGCAAAATTAAACCACAGATTCTTAGAAAGAAATATGATTTGCTGCGACTGTGATGACATGCGGGGTGATTGTGTGTTTCTGTTTCTGCTGAGGCTTCCGATGGAGGAAAGGAGGTGAGAGTGCAGTGAATGGTGAATGGACAGCTGCTGTCGACGGAGGATGGAGGTGTGGCGGCTGAAGGAGTGAGGAGGTCGTGGAGGTGGCAGGGTTGACCACTAACGTTAAAAGTTCTGACGTGATGACGACATGCCGTGATGAGAAATGAACCGGAATGACTGACCGATAGAACTGAATGAGAGTCACAGCAGTCTGATTTCAGTGGGAGTCACTGCAAAAAGAAGACATTTTCACTACACCACTAGTGTCTTAAATATTTCACTCTGCTATTGTGTGAATCTGTGATCAAATGTGATTAATGATGTTTGTTCAATATTTTATTTGATGATTGATCATAAAGTTGATTGCTCTTGATTGGGACTGATTGTTTGGCACGAAGGTATTTTCAACTGTCACTTTCTCACGGCATTAAAACTTGTTTACCTTTTGCATGTGTATTTGGGTGAAGGTATAAACAATTAATCTGTCGGTGTGAGAGGATGTCTGCGTCACAGTGGATAAGCTTTGGAATGGTCGTTGAAACATACATAAAGTAGGACAGAAATAAAAAACAGAATAAAAAAAGGGAAAAAGGGAAAAACAGAAAAACGCCGACGCACATGGAGGTATTGTTTCTTACTGATGTTGAAGGAATAAAAATTCTGAAATGCCACCAGGAACATATTTTTTTATGTCTCCGATAGAAAGTTATATTCTTGTTAAAGTTCAAATGTATTTTGTCTCTATCTTTTGGTTTGTTTAAAATTTGGTTACATTTTATCAACAGGGGAGATTGCTGTGGAATATTGTGACTTCACTGTGTTTTGACGACGATATCCCTCTGGGACACTGTGTGCTTTTGACACAGCCTTCACATTGAGAGGAATCCTAAACTCCTCTGGAGTCATTTGGCAACTGGTGCTCACATAAACCATGTTCACCGAGGTCATGGCAGAGATTTCGGCTGAAGTTCTGTTGGAGCAGAGTCCTTGCTCAATTGATTGGTGTTTTTTTTCCTTTGCAACCCTAAATAAAACTTCCTGTGCAGCGTTGAGACCCGATGTAGATCCCGGACGAGCCCCCAAACTAGTCGTTATGAGTAAAGTATTTATAATTTCCCCATTTGGTCCGGGGTGGCCCTGACATTGTGTGTTTTGAGCAAACTTCTCCTTTCAAATATAAAACAAACATGCCAATATATTATTTGAAAAGAAATACTCTCATTAATTTGAGCTTGATCATAAAGACAGTTAATAATTGCTGGTTCAAGTACTTGTCTCATTCATCCCACATGACATTCAGGTGGAAGATACTTGTAACGACCACACCCACTGGAATGTGAAGCTGTATTAGTCAGCAGCTGCCTGAAGTGTGAACACAAGAATGGAGACCGTCCAGGAAAAGAGGGAACATTGGACCAAAAAAAGGGAATATATCCTGGCATCGGCAGGAAACATAGTGGGCCTGGGCAACGTGTGGAGGTTCCCCTACCTGTGCTTTAAGAATGGAGGAGGTAAGCTGGGGCACACATGATTACTGCATTTCATCCTGTCTCACGATGACACACAAATCAAAATACGTTATGAATATATACATACGTACATTTTTTTAAAGCCTATTTTTCACGTGTACATACAATTAGAAACATGGCTCAAGTCAAATCTCTAAAACTATATCATGTATATAAATTCACTGGTACCACAAGCTCATATATTCTATTTAAAGTTGAGCTGGGGGTAGATAGGGACCAAATTTAAAACTGCCAAATAAACTACAAGTTAACACGTAGTAAATATTTGTATCTTCTTTTGATTTGTTTAGTTGAATTTAGTTCTTTTGTCAGGGACCATGTAAACATTTATTTGCAAAACCTTATATCTGAAATAATTGAGTCACTTCATGTCAAAGTTAACTATGACCTGATATTAAACTGATATATTAGAATCAATCCTGGGCTTTTACTGAGCGATAAAAATACCCAGCACTCCAATCTAGTTTATATTCTTGAGGTGGTCACATTTAGTTCTTGTGTTGTTGCAAATGAGAACTCACTAAACATGCCTGACAAGTACAATGGCCACATTTGAATCTAATCTTGTGATCTCACAGCATGCAAAGATGCTCTTCATTAGCCTGAAAAAACAAACAACCATTAAAAAAATGTCACCATTTCAGATGAATTTATTTAATTGTGAATTAATTTTCTGTCTTTCTAGAGTAGTGAAGCAAGGAGTTGAAGAACCTTACGTGGCCAAATTCCTTTAAATGTGTTAACTGTTAATTTATGCAATAATATAATTCTACAAATGGTCATTTCCTGCAGTTTATTTAAAAGGGTTTGTCAAAATTACCTATGGCCTAATTGATAGCATTTACAAGTTGTAACATTCTTTCTTTTTTTTTTTTTTTACAAATTTGTGAGCAATTTCAAAAGTGGAAATGAAAACATGTTATCAACAAAAATGAATAATGCATGAAAGACAATTTCCTCCTTTGTGTCTGTGTGCACAGGGGTTTTCTTGGTACCTTACTGTTTCTTTGCGTTGCTGTGTGGCGTGCCGCTCTACATCCTGGAGACTGTGATTGGTCAGTACACTCAGGAGGGTACCATCACCTGCTGGACCAAGATCTGCCCGATGGCACAAGGTGATCATCACATTTCTTCTTGACGCATCAGTTTCAGACGCATCCCAACTCTTCATTTTAAAATACTTCCAAGTCAGTGATACTTGAGCACACCACTGTCCCGAAATGATCAGCATCAGTAACACAGGGGAGCCATTGAGTCCAACTTCTGTTGTCCTACATTTGTAACAGGATCCACTGCACACCTCCACCCACAGTGTTGTTTGCGGGCTGTGGCAGCAATGACAATTATTCTTTTCTGACCTGATAAGCTCCTCGAGTGTTTCTAAAAGGTCAGAGCTCGTCTTGGTAAACTGTCTCTTTAGGCTCCTGTCCCTGTCTGTCCTTGGGAAATATCAGCATTCCATGTAGGCGATTAAGATTCCACCACAGTGTCAAAGGTTAGCTTTAGTAAAATCCTGCAGGTACTGATCAACCTCCGCCTTCTTAGAAATATGGCAGAATTAGCTGATCTTGTGCATTGAATCGACTATGTTGATCAGGGTCAGTTTATTATGAAACGTGCCAAGTGACGTAGACTGTCAGGGTTATGCAGGGTGGATCCAAACGCAGACTCAGCCAGTTCCGCAAAAAACAGGTTAATTAAAAACAAAGTCCAGGGAACACGAGGAGACACAAGGGCGACGAGGCGAGAGGAGCGACAAGGTGACAAGAGGTGAGACACGTTGACGAGACGATCCAACAAGAACAACAGCGGGAGAGGAACTTAAATACATAAGGAAGGGGTGAAGACAAGTGGAACATAGGTTAATTGGAAACACGAGGTGAGACACATAGAGGCAGACACAGAGACCTGACATAGACTTGATGAAAGGTTTTTCAGTCTGTAGGGGATGGGAAGGGCTCCGTTTTTAACATTGAAAACACTTGAGCTATATTTTGTCTAAAAGATTCTCTATAGATAAAATGATGGTCGGCTGCTTCCCCGAGGCAGCTCTTCCACTGTTGGAAGATGTTTGCTTTTCTCACAGTACCAACGGCCCCGGAAAAAACAAACTTAAATAAACTGAACTGCCTGCAGTAGTTTGCACTTGAAAGTTGATCTCTGCCGTTTTTTACTTATGCCTCTTCTTTTTTTAATTTGCGAACAAATATAAGATGAATAAACCGGACATTGTGAGGTAATAAATCACTTCAGTAACCAAAACTTAAAAATATGTAATTTGATTGTGTCAAACAGAGGTATATAGCTAGGGAAATTAATTATACACAGTGGCTTCAAAAAATATTTACATCACTTGAACTTTTCAGTTTTTTTCTTTGTAAAATAATAAATAAAAACAAACTAAAACCATGTATCATTTTCCTTCCACTTTGGGTAACGCCAAAGGAAAAATATTTTATTTATTAGACTATCTATGATTCCTTTAGCTTTCACAGACGCATTACACATACCTTTGAGCATTCCTGAACAATGTTGTTTATGTTGTTTTTGTCACATACAACCCATTGAAACAGGTTGGAGTAGGTCTTTTATTGCTCTGAGACAAAAAAAAAAGAAGTTAACAGGCTCTCAATGAAAGACAAGAGGGAGGTACAGAGAGAGGCAGAGGGAGAGGCGGGGGAAGAGAGAAATTTAAACTTTACTTTATTAGTACCCATGGATAAATTTGTTTTACAGGTTTTGTGACTGCTTGGCATGTCATAACAAATAAAGACACACAATAAACCAAACAAGCAGATAATAATGATAATTATATTCATTGGTCGAGTGAGGCAAGACAGACAAGAGCTCAATGTTCCGATAAATAAATAAGATAAGATCAAAAATAGATGAAGAAAAACCACAGTAAAAAACACAATAAAACCTCACAGAGGTAAATAGCAGTTACTAACATAAACCAGGATATGAGCATTCAATGAAGAGTCACGATAATAAATAGAGCTAAAAATGGATAAATACAATAAAGCAAAAAAGGCAAGTTTCCTGAGGCAGTGGAGGCGCTGATGGCCACCGACTTTTTCCTCAAAGTCTATTTTATCATCAATAATGGTCCTAAGGTATTTATATGATTGCACTACCTTCTGGCCTTTAATCAAAGTGACTGTGTGCCTGTCTTGTTGCTTTCTAAAGCCAATGACCATATCTTTTGTTTTTGATATATTCAGTTGAAGGTGGGACTCTTCACACCACTGTACAAACTCAGTCATGACTGGGCCGTGACTGGTTCCGCCCTCTCTGATCATGTTTAGTAGGGTCAGAGTAGTGTCCTACACTCCTCTGTTTGGCCTGGATGCAAACTGCATTGGATCCAGCTGGTGTTCAATTTCCCTCAGTATCACAATCCTCACAAGTTCATTATTACTGAGGTGAGGGCAACTGGCCTGGAGTCATTCAGAGTTTTAGGACGGCTGGATTTAGGGACCGGGATCACGATGGCATCCTTCCAGAGAGAAAGTACGTACTGTGTTTCCAAAGACTTGTTAAAAATGACTTGAAATACAGGACTGAGTTCATTCGCACATGATTTAATAAGGCGACCACTAATATTATCAGGACCCTGGCTTTTGTTTATGTTCACTATGCAAAAACCCTTTCTGACCTCGCAAAGATCAATGTCAAAGTGCTCAGCGTCCCTCAGTCTTTTTCAAGTTTGAAATGTCCCCACTAAAATCAGAGGAATTAAAACGGCTATAAAAACTATTAAGAGCATTTGCAATCTTTTTCTGAATTAAAATCATTTAACATGATCTGGCTGCTGCTCTGGGGATTATGACCAATATTATTTGTGGCCATTTTATTTTCCAGGAGGTTTTTGTCGCTCTGTTTTGCTTTCAGAACCTCAATCTTTAGGTCTTTGGTAGCTGCAGCCCCTTCTGTGAAAGCCTGTTTCTTTATATTTAGACACGATTTGACACTTATTGTGACCCATGGTTTGTTATTAGGGAACACTTTAATACATTTCCATGGTATGATCATGTCCTTACAGAAAGTCACATAAGAGCTTGCAACATCCACCAGAGCCTCCAGATCGTCTCCATAGGACTGGGTAAAAATGTCCTAGTCTGTACAAGTCCTGGGTCAGTGTCCTGTACTCGTCCTCCTGTACACTCCCGATAGCAGTGTATCACAGTGGGAGATTATAATAGGCACTGGGACAATCCAAGAGATTGCAGTGGGAACTTCTGAACATCCTTGAGAATGTAAGAAAAATTCCACACACAAGGGACACGTTTTAGAGTCAGGTAGTGGCGTTGCAGTGAGGGGTGTTGCTGTTTGTGATCATTACTTTGTTTCACTCATACAATAGATTTTTATGATCTTTAATTATCATTTAAGAATTATTTTTTCGTCATTGTCTTTGTTTCACTACATTGTTTTTATATGTTTTTTACCCTGCATGGATTTATATGTGGGACAACGGAAATTAAACTTGCGCTGAATCCGGCTTCTTTACAGCAACCTGGTGAAAAATAATGAGATTGTTTGTACATTAATATGCACTATCATGTCCAAATAAATACATAAAATATAAAAATAAAATAAAATAAAAACATAATAAATAAATAAATTAATTAATGCTTTGTTTTAATGTCGTTATTATATTTCATTGTGAAACACCCTTCCTTACCTAAATGGTGTCACATAAGTAAACTTGCCTTTTTTTTTATATCAAATTCTGTTTGCCAGGTCTTAACATGGAAAAGTAAGTTTGTTTTTTTTGGGGTGTGTTTAACTTCCAGGGGCCGGTTATTCTATCATTGTGATCCAGCTGTATTCCAGATTCTACATCGTGATCTTGGCCTGGGCTCTCCTGTACCTCATCTACTGTTTCAGAGATCCTCTGCCCTGGGCCACCTGCAACAATCCATGGAACACTGGTACAGAATTGTATATATACCCTGCTTTGAAACATGTTTACATCAGTTTCAGTAACTTACACAATTTCTGCTATAATGCTATCATTTTTAGAGTAACTATATAATCCTACCATGAGGTGTGATCGAAAACATACTCTATACAACACAGACTTCTAGTGACCTACAGTAATATGTGTTATTCAGCCCATACAAGTGAAATCTGAATCCCCAACAGACACACTCTATGATTTGAATGTTAGGTGCTGTGAGATGACCATAATGCAATTGGCAATTTGCAAATAACACTTAACTGAATTTGATTAAACTCCTGCAGTTGCAATGCAGAAAAGTCACATATACACTTGAATGCAAAATCTTAAATTAAATCTCTTTCGGTTGAACTGCTGAGATTTTTATTGGTCACTTAACAGCAATTTAATAAGAATAACATTATATTTCCACAAGAACAATTTGAGGTCCAGTGTAATTCTGAATTCTTCAATCCATCTGCCCGTCCGTACCATTTTAATCAACTCGGGATTGCAGAGTGCTGGTGTTGATCCCAGCTGACAATGGGCGAAGGCTTGGTAAACCTCCACCATTTCATCACAGGGAAACGCATACAGAGACATAGAACGCCTCACATTCGCCCCTACGAGCAATTTCATCGACACCATTTAAATGCCTGTTTAAAAACTGGACAAAATTTTCACTGGTTTGCGATCTTACAATTGAAATGCAGATTTTTCTCTCTGAATTTCAACAGACAAATGTGTGGAAATCACTTCAATAAACACTACAGGGCAAAGTGGCAACATGACGCTGGACTGGAAATCTGGAAATTTCACCAGGTCTTCAGTTTCTGAGTTTTGGGAGTGAGTCCGTGTTGCTCTACTGATCTGTTTATACATGGCAGGAGACCGCTGCAAGGGGTCTGTAATGGTTTCTCTGTTAAGGTACACATTTTATTATCGTAAGTTATCGCTTCATATTCTGACTTTTTGATGGCGCAATGCTGTTAAACATTCTAACAATATGTTGCTTCTAATGTGCGCAACTTGAGTACAAAATAAAACATCATCACTTATAACACTTATTTGATCGTTGAATATTTTAACCATTTAATTTCTAATTCTTCCTCAGCGACATGATAGATGAAGATCTGCAGGCAGACATTGTTCAAATTTGATAGTCATGCTCCTTATTGTCCGCTTGTTGAACACAGGAGGAAGCTGCTGTCCATGTCTGCGGGAATTGCGGATCTTGGTTCGGTTAAGTGGGAGCTGCTGCTGTGTCTGCTGGTCTGCTGGCTGGCCTGCTACTTCAGCATCTGGAAAGGAGTTCGCACCACCGGGAAGGTCTACCAACATTAATACAGAGATTAATTTACAACCTGAACCAGAATCTTTTTTACACATTTGATGTTTTATTTTCTGACAATGATCACTTTTGAAGCTGATTGTTGCTTTTTGTTCTTTATCTGATTTGTATTTATAAAACAAGGAAACATAAGGGAATAAGCAAGTACTTGTGGTGTATTCATGACATAATAACAGCGTTATCCTCTCATCTTGTTTGTGTTTATTGGGATTTCAGGTTGTTTATTTTACCGCTGTGTTCCCGTATGTCATGTTGGTCATCTTGCTGGTCAGGGGACTGACGCTGCCAGGAGCCTGGCAGGGTGTGGTCTATTACCTGTATCCAGACACTTCTCATCTGATGAAGCTTCAGGTGGGCGAAAGCCTGCAGCATTTCATATGTCCTGCTTATTTATTTGGAGACCGTTTTCAAATGCAGAGAGTATAATTGTTTGTTTTTGACAATCAAACACGATTGTTACAGACGAGCAAACATTGAACATTACCCACCAGTCGCAGTCCCACATATGACGAGATCATTTGTGTTTCCCTTCACCTTTTTTCGCCAGGTGTGGATGGATGCTTGTTCTCAGGTCCTTTTCTCCTATGGTGTTTCGTCTGGAAGCATAATCACACTGGGCAGCTACAACAAAGAGAAAAACAACTGTTACAAGTAAGCTATGTGATTGCCACTCTTCTGGTGATTTTTTTTGGCGTATTTTCGAGTCCCTGGTGTAACCTCTTAAATTGGTTTTTGACGACTTAGATAGAACCTTGAACTCTAATGTCCTGTGTCACTCTGATTTGTTCCTTTCACATGCAGGGACAGTTTGTGGTTGTGTGCACTCAACACTTGCACCAGCCTTGTTGCTGGCTTTGCAGTTTTTTCAACTTTGGGCTTCATGGCCCATAGTCAGGGAATTCCCATCGACGCAGTGGTCGATTCAGGTATCTTAAAACTTGAAGGCTTGGTTTTATTTTGAAAATGTCCATCACATCATAGGTTTGTTGAAAACCACTTTAATGTCCTGGCAGGTCCTGGTTTGGCATTCATTGCGTTTCCTCAGGCTGTAGCCATGATGCCTCTTCCTCAGCTATGGGCCTCCTGCTTCTTCATCATGCTCATTCTGTTGGGGCTGGACACAGTGGTAAGACCGCACAGTGTTTACTGCTCCCAAGTATTCACTGTCTCTGATAAAACCGAGGTCATACTGCATGATAGCAAAGAAAACTCAATTGATACTGTTGGAGTCCCCAAAATCCGTCTATTGCATAAAGAAATGACTAAGACACATTCTCCTTAATGTGTGTCTCAGTTCACAGGTTTGGAGACTATAATATCAACAGTGGTCGACATGTTCCCGAGGCAGATGCGCAGACCCTGGCGCAGAGAGATCTTTCTCCTGTTCTTCTGTTTGGTCTGCTTCACCATACAGCTCTCCATCGTCACTGAAGTACTAACCCTGAAGCTCATGCCCACTGATTATTTTGTAACGGAAGACTAATTTAAAGAGTGTTTACTGTAAGCATGTTTGTTGCCCTGTGATGTCCAGGGGGGAATCTATCTCTTTGAGCTGGTTGACTACTATGGTGCCAGTGGAGCGAGCATATTGTTTGTTGGCCTGCTGCAGTGTCTTGCTGCAGGGTGGGTCTTTGGTAAGCAGTACCACTGTAAAGTTGTGTGTGTGTTTTCACATGCAGAGGTTTTTTTCTAATTTGCCCTTGCAGTGCAATTTTGTGTATTGCTCAGTTAAAATGTACTTTATTGAAACTGTCCAATCTCAGATATTTTACAATCTGATTTTTGTCAGTATTAATATCAAAACTGTACTACAGGTGCTGAGCGGATGGGTGATGAGGTTGAGAAGATGATCGGACAGAAGCCACATCGTTTCTTCATCCTGTGCTGGCGATACTTCACCCCTCTGCTCTCTGTTGTGAGTTAACAGCCATTAACCATTAAGACCTGCTTTGGTTTCAGACAAAGCAGGATATAGGAGAATAACAGTGAGTAAATGAATAGGAGACTTTGTAATGCATATCTGTGACTGGACCACTCTCACTGATTTTTAGCTTTAAAAGTTTCAAAAAGCTTTTTCCTAATTGAATTAAACAGCAATTTCATATTAAAAAGTTTTCCCACACAGTTTTAACTATGTCACATGAAAAGTGTGTGCAATATAATTTGTTACGTCTTTGTTCATCTTTTCAAACACTATGCCATAATAATAGGGATCAACTATGAAGCAATTTATTACACTGCAAACTAAATAAATGGGTCACATGCATTTATCATATTTTCATTGACCTGCACATAAAACATTTCATAACAATTAATTAGTAACTGAGATGTGAGGTAATGTGAGGAAGATGATTCAACTCAATTCAATTAAATTAAATTAAATTTAGTTTAATTCAATTCAACTTATATAGCACCGAATACAATGCAGTTATCACGACGCACTTTTACAGAGAGAAAACAAACTTGAGCGAACATGGGCCACGGTGGAAAAGAGAAAGTCCCTTTTAACAGGAAGAAAACTGCAGAATTAGACTTGGAGTGGGTGGCTTTCTGCTATTCTCTTTGGAGGTAAGGCATAGAAAGAGAGAAAATGGTAGGGCAGGCACTGAGAGCAACAAGCAACATTGGATGGTCATAAATCATTGTGATGGGGGCTCAGACCAAGAACTTTCAGTTCCACTGTCACAGCTACAGAGAGAGAGAACAGACTACAGGTGAAGGACTGAATCTTGACAGACTTGCAGTAGTGAAAATATAGAATAGAAATGCTTTATTGATTCTAGGGAAATTCTTGAAACATCTCTGTGTCGAAAGTGAGAACAGAAAGGAGCTCAGTTCAATAAAAGTCTCCCAGCACTCGAAACCTATCGCAGCTTAACGGTACAAGGTGGCCCGCAGCAGCCAAAACGGTGAGCTTTATTAAACTGAAAAGTTTCAAACCTAATCTTAAAAGCAGAGACGGCCTCTCTCGCTGAAACTGGGAGCTGGTTCCTCCTGAGAGGAGCCTGATAGGTGAAAGCTCTCCCTCCCATTTGACTTTTAGAAAACCTGGGCTGGAGGATGATACACTACAACAAACAAAATTGCCGTCTGTACTTTCCAGTCGGAGCGCACGAGGTTCAGAGTGAGGCTGATTTCTCTCTACACGCATACAAAAGAAAATAGAACAGAAAATATGACTCATTTGTTTTCAACACTCATTCAGTTTTTTTTCCTCTTTTATTTCCTTCAAGGTTTGTTTTACCCTCTTCTTTCTGGACTACAAGCCGCTCACGTCCAGGAGGGGGGAAGCGTTCCCAGGCTGGGCGTACGGTTTGGGCTGGGCCATAGCTCTGTCCTCTGTGGTTGCGGCACCTATCTGGGTTGTTGGTCAAATCTGTCTCACCAAGGGTTCCCTCAAAGAGGTAGCAGCAAAAATACATTAACACTTCGAAATATTTTGGATTCATCTGACTGCCGTTCTCTTCTCATTTTTTTCTTTTTTGTTTTTGTCTTCAACAGCGTTGGTTGGCTCTGTTGCACCCTGCTCATGACCCTGATGCCCTGGAAGCAAGGCAAAAAGAAATGAACAAACATGGATCTCCTGCCATTTGTCAGAAAGTCAAATTACTGGAGAAGCCTGTATGCTAGATACGATAGTTCACTATAGATACTATAGCAGCTGCAGTAAAGTGTCTATCCATTAAAGTAATGCATTGATGGATGGACAGAAGGAACCAACAAGCCATTTAGTGTGCGTGCTGTTGTGTTTAAAGTAAGGCTAGTTTGCTCAGTAATTGTAGATTTGGTGCTTTCCACAAATCACGGCTGTTGGTTTCACAGAGGTATAAAACAAAACAAAACAATACAATTTGTTTACTATATATTACTTACGTTAATGTTATGTATTGATTCTTTGTGGGGAAAATGTGATTTATCATTGATAAATGTAAAGTTTAGCTAAACAGAAGTGTCTGTAAATATAAGGGAGTATTATCGGTACGCTGGTGATGGAACAAGCATTGCAGTTTTTATTTTGACCACAGGGTAGCTTTTATCTACAAGGAAGTTACATTTATACACTAAATTGATAAAGCTCGTGACCATCTTGGGTTTTTTTTTCTCCCAAATTTTGCATAATAAAGAAATTTGATTTGTCTTGAAGTGTTTGATTTACTCTGACTATGTGCATTCTTTCCAAAATGCTTCAAATTCCAGTAACAGAAAACTTCTGACGGTCAAAAATCACAGCTTAGAGGGGCTTGAATACCGCGTGAGTATAAACTGCCAAGATGGCATCCAACCAGTAACTTGAAGGTCAGAATGCACAACTTGATAATCACATAGGAAGCTTGTCCAAAACCATCAGATTTTATTTTTCTTTTGTAGAAGAAAACAAGTGGCAAAGCCAGCCTGCGTGAGTCTGTGACTATGAGCTGTCTGGTCTCTTGTTGAGTGCAGTTATTGAAATGGTTGGATCAGACGGCCTGTGGGTAAACAACCGGACTGAATCTAATATTTGAATCATTATCTCCACAATCTCCATTCAGTGCGGGAATAAGATGACTTAAACGTTAAAATAACAGCAAACAAACAAACAAAATCCAAGTGTACATAAGGGCCCATTTTGGATTTTCAGATTTCTTCAGGGATTTCATGAGAAGTTTTTAAGTTTTTACTGCCTCCTTACTGAAGGTCGGTGGTTTTTAATCTCCACTGAGCTGGAGGAGCTCGCAAATTGTCTTGACTATAATATAATAATTTACTGTTTGGAGACCAAACAAACTGATAATATGAACTTAATTTATAAGTTACATGAACAAATCATTAGGGAATCAAAATGCACCTTTTGTTTTATTTGATTCTTAAATAGTAAGGGCATTGATTTCTTTAAATAGATTAAGTTGAACTATTTCCCTGCCCAAGTTTTAATTATGCAAGGTAGAAACAACCACAAATAACAACAATGCCAAGATTTACCTGGGACTTACGCTCACAGAGGTTTGCATTGTATTACTGTGCTAAGCACTCCAGTGTTTTGGGTTATTGGGAAGAAATGTCCAGAAAATGGCTTTAGAGTAGCAGCTCATAACTGAGTCAAAATTGATTTAATCACTATGTTTCCCTCCATCATGCTCATGGTGAAGGTACAATTCTAAATCTGTTGCTTTAGTGCATACCATTTGCACAGATAATAAGGAAATCATTTTAATTTAATAGATTTTAATATGATTTACATGTCTTGTTAAAATCCCTATGGAAATTGTGCTTCTTTTTTTTTTTTTTTTAATTCCTTTGTCGCCTCATAAGGAGTTAAAGGGTGCAGCCGTGTGGCGGAAGAGCGCACAACAGTTCAGCTGCAGCTTCCGTCATGTTCTCTGTGGCGGCGTTACTGCTGCTGGCAGCTGCATCCTGTGAGGAGTTTTCAGTTACTCATAAACAGATCAGAAACACTGAATAATCACATGAACGATGAAACTGATGGTGGCTTCTTATTTCAACAGGTGTCGACGGTGTCAGTTTCATTCAGCCTGATTCAATGTCAGTCCAGCCTGGACAGTCTTTGACTAACTAACTAACTAACTAACTAACTAACTAACTAACTAACTAACTAACTAACTAACTAACTAACTAACTAACTAACTAACTAACTAACTAGATAGATAGATAGATAGATAAATTATAAATTATAAATTATAAATAAATAAATAAATAAATAAATAAATAAATAAATAAATAAATAAATAAATAAATAAATAAATAAAACTTTATTGCCTGCAACACGTTTGGCAAACATTTTATATTTGCATTGAACCACTGCACATCGTGTGTGTGTGTGTGTGTGTGTGTGTGTGTGTGTGTGTGTGTGTGTGTGTGTGTGTGTGTGTGTGTGTGTGTGTGTGTGTGTGTGTGTGTGTGTGTGTGTGTGTGTGTGTGTGTGTGTGTGTGTGTATGTTGAGGAGGAGTCAATGCAAAACATGAGTTGTCCCTCTTACTTATCTGCACAGAATCAGAGCAGTGATACATACTTTTACATGATGGACTTGGTGAGAGGACTGCTGCTTCTGGCACTCTGCTGGGCAGGTGACAAGTCAACATTTTTGCCAGATTATGTTGATTTTAGTTCTTTTGCAAGGACTGTAATATTCACACCAGTCTTCCTCATTTGTCTGAACAGGTACTGGCGCCCAGACTCTGACTGAATCTGGATCCGTTTTTAAAAACCCTGGAGAATCACACACACTGACCTGTACAGGGTCTGGATTCACATTTAGTGAATATGCAATGCACTGGGTCAGACAGGCGCCTGGAAAAGGACTGGAATGGGTCGCTTTCATCAGTCAGCCTTCTGGCCAAAACAAATACTACTCTCAGTCAGTTCAAGGGCGGTTTACGATCTCCAGAGACAATGGCAAACAGCAGGTGTATTTAGAGATGAACAGTCTATGCACTGAAGATTCAGCTGTTTATTATTGTGCTAGACACATAGTGAGCAAAGCCCTTTTAGAAGCTGTTCAAGAACCTGCTGTACTGATTTTTCCAAATATAGGCCAAGAAGGAGTCTTACATCAATTTTAAATCACCATCAGGAATGAACTCTGTTCAAGTGCATAAATATTTTAGATCAGAAAACTTTTCTATTTGAATATGCATGAGTGAGTGAGTAGTTTCAGAGAAGCTCGAATATTATGTTTTACTTTTCTGTTTTTCATAAACTTAGATTTTCCTCCTAAATTGAGAAAACATATAAATGAAAATATGATGCAATGTTTTCAAAATTCAATACGCCTTCCAGCATGGAATTTATCTTCTACTAGAAATGAAAGACATGACCACCATGAACAATTTACAACCAGTCAGGATATTTAGCAACGGGTTAGTGAGTGGAGTGTGTTTAATTAGCTCAAGATGAGTTTTGCAAGCAGCCTGTATTCCATCTGAATTCCTGTGAGCAGAAAACGCTCGCCACCTCACCACTAAGGGTCATCAGTACGTTTTACTTCAAACTGGGGAAAAGAGGAGAAAATGTCAGATGAGTGACTACCACCACCAAAAGCTGCTCATAAATACTTTCCTTTCCTCTCAAGTTCCTTTGTGTTTGTTTCAGTTCCTGAGTAGACATTTGTCAGTCAAACCTCCAAGTATCTGTATTTTTGTCCCCAAACATCTGCTATAACACATTTGCATTAATGGTTATCTATGCAAACATGTAGATTGAACAAACACACGTCAGCATTAATTGAAATGTTTATAGGAAATAAGTGTGTAAGTGCTCTTGGCACGAAGAGGAAATAATGCTTCAGTTCAAAATGTGATTGGATTGTCACAGGTTCAGCACGAATCTGACTATGAAATTACTTTAATGTGTGTTACCAGTACATCCGATCGCTTGATGAATTACTGTTCATTGTTCTGACTTCTACTCACTAAACATGAACATTACAGATTATACTTTTTATTTGCCAGATGGATGTCATCACTGCCCCTCAAATTCTAAATCCAACTATTATTTGTTACTAATATTTCCATTATGAGTATGAAGAATAATAATCACAACAAAAGGTATTTCAAAAATATTTTATCAATGTGAGTTGAATGTAGCTGTGTACACCATGCACAAATCAGAAAGCTGTTCCTGTGAATGCTATGTGTGTAATAATAGCACCAATAAGGAGTAATAAACAATACATAATCTCCTAATACAGTAAATGCATTAAAACAGACAGAGTAGGCAAATGTTGTTTTCTACTGGCTCCATTGAATAACACCAGTTTGATCAACTCTATGCAAAAAACGGCGGCGTTCTGCATAATTCAGCTATAAAAACATGAAGCTCTCGCGACAGTTTGCTGCACATCGGCTTCACCCTCCACCATGTTTTCTGTTGCCGTCCTGTTGCTTTGTGCAGCTGGTTCCTGTGAGTCCTCTCCTTCTTTCACAAAGTTCATGTGTCTTTACTGTGTGATCGGGCAATTTGTCAGGATCATTTATTTAATTCTTTTAAAAGTTTTTTTTTTATCATTTTCATTCATATTTTTACAGATGTGAAATGTGAACAGCTGACACAACCGGCCTCTGTGATTGTGCAGCCTGGCCAACGTCTGACCATCACCTGTCAGGTCTCCTATTCTCTGGGCAGCTACTACACAGCTTGGATTAGACAGCCTGCAGGGAAAGGGCTGGAGTGGATCGGGAGCAAATATACTGGTGGCTCATACTACAAAGACTCACTGAGGAACAAGTTCAGCATTGACATAGATCCTTCCAGCAAAAGGGTGACCCTCAATGGACAGAATATGCAGCCCGAGGACACTGCTGTGTATTACTGTGCGAGAGACACAGTGATGCAAACCTTCAACAGGGTGAAGCAAAAAACCCATTGAGCCTGACTTACTGTATAACATGACATTACCAGAAGAGGCGCTACAACACCACAACCAGAGAACCAAGAGAATGCTGACAGGGGGATTATTTACTGTATGAATCATCTTGCCTGTGATAAACATGTTTGCATATGAACTCAGAAATGCAAGAAAACTACACGAACACATTTCACAGAATATAAGACATCACAACTCAGCAGATCTTCATCAGTCTTAGTACTCTTGCATCAGTAAAGTCTATTTTCTGACAGGCCATTACTCAAAGTATTTTTAACAAGTCGATCACCCATCAAAAAAATCACTTCACCATTAAGAGCTGATTATTTTTCTGCCCCTTACAGAATAAGATCAATGACTTCTTCTGTTGCTTTAACAATCTGCTGGACAGGGAAGGCTCTATTGAATTGTACTGATCCATAAAGACATTTGAACACAAAAGCAAGCTGAACATTGGTGAAATCACAGCTCCACTGTCACCCTCATATCGTCCTTCCACCACTCTACAACTATTTAGTTTACTGTGAAAGTTTATCATGTAATTGATTTTTATGTATATATAAACTGACATTTGTTTCACCAGCTGTGTAAAATCTACATGTTTCAAACTCCAGATAAAACACATTTCTTTCTTACAGACATCCTCTCTCTTGCTTACAGTGACATTATACCCAGTTTGAGTCTGGGCTTGGTGACCAGTCTGTGCATAGTTTGCATGTTCTCCCTAAGTTTAAAGGTTTTTCCCCCCAAGTTTTTCCTCCATCAAACATACACCTGAGACTCACTGGTGACTATAAAACTGTCTGTCGGTGTGGATTTAATTTTGTGTGATTCTGATCTCTGTGAATGACTGTTGTTGTAGAAGCTGGACAGTATTATTGTAATCTGAGTGAAAAAACACTGTTCTGAAATAAATCAATAAATCAAAACATGAATGAATATATAAATCAATATTAAAATGAAATTATCCCTCATATGTTCTGCCCTGAACACAAATACAAATTACAAAACTAAAGCCGATTTTTTTTACATAAGGAGGAGTCAATGCAAAACACGTCTTCCACCTCTACTTACTGGTTGCTGAGAGAATGACCGATGGCAGTAAACAGGCAGTTTAACACGATGGCCTTCAGCACGTTGAGACTACTGCTTTTCACTATCTGCTGGGCAGGTGAAGCATTTCAAAAAACTTACGCTGATTTTCTATGTCAGTATATTGCTTACACACCGCAAATGTATCGCTCTCTTTTGTATTGACAGGATCAAGTGGTCAGACTCTGACTGAGTCTGATCCTGTGGTAAAAATGCCAGGGGAGTCCCACAAACTGACCTGTACAGGCTCTGGAATCACACTGAGCAGCTACTATATGGCCTGGATCAGACAGGCTCCTGGGAAAGGACTGGAGTGGATTGCCTGGCATGACAGCAGCAGCGGTAGCAGGAGATTTTACTCTCAGTCAGTCCGGGGCCGTTTCACCATCTCCAGAGACGACGGCAAAAATCAGCTGATTCTGCAGATGAACAGTCTGAAAACGGAGGATACGGCTGTTTATTACTGTGCCAGAGACACATTGTGTGACGTTAGTGTTACAGCTGCACAAAATCCCACTGTAGTCCGTGGTCACGCCTTCAAGCTTGTACGCAAAGGACCTTTCTTTTTACTTCTGTAAAGTGTATTTTTCATTAATTTAATTAACTTCAGAATACTTTCAAGATGTATCTCAAATGCTGATATAATTAAGTTAAAACTTAATGTATCCAACAAACTATTATTGCTTCTTCAAAGAAACAAATATGTACTTTGAGTCATAATAATGAAAATGTGCTGGAACAAAAAGGTTTCATGCTGCAGTTTGTCTCTTGGAGTCTTTATTCTGTTGTATGCGAGAGAGTGACTGGATAAAGTAATTCGCTTATTTTCTAAAGTACACCGTGAAAATATGAAAACCTTTTATTTAAACTAGTATAAATGCAAAACAGTAGCGGAATTGGCATCAAATTATTGGATGAAATAGTGACATTAACATAATATTAAAATAAAATGTAAATACATTATCATTGCCCATCAGCACAACTTTGATTCACTGTTTGTATTGAAATATAATGTTTGACATTGTAGGAAAATGGATATAAAAAAATAAAACATTTATTCATCAGTCACATGATTGTATTTCAGGCCTGTGTGTAAATACAGTGATCTTCCTATCACATATTTACAAGAATTCATCTTCAGGAGATCAAAAAAGGATCAGGAGCACTGATCTCCTGAGCTTCAACGTTTTATCATGATTCAAACAAGATGTTGATCTGTTCACAGGTGTGAAGGGTTAAGATGATGGGAGGAGGAGTCAATGCAAATCCTGTCTGGGATCCGACTACATATCTAACAGCAGCTTTGATGAAGAACAAGGACGCACACAGGATTGACCAAGATGGACTATCAGATAGGACTTCTACTTTTAACTGTCTGCTGGGCAGGTGAAGCTTTTCTAAAGTGGAGTTGGTCTTGACTTTGTGTAAAAAAAAGTTAGAAAGTAACTACATGCAGCGATTTAATTGTTTGTCTCCACAGGTGTTGATGGTCAGACTCTTACTGAATCTGAACCGGTTGTCAAAAGCCCTGGAGAATCCCACAGATTAACCTGCAGAGCCTCTGGATTCACTTTCAGCAGCTACTGGATGGCTTGGGTCAGACAGGCCCCTGGAAAAGGACTGGAGTGGGTTGCCACTATAACTAATGCGAACAGCAAATACTACGCTCAATCAATGGGAGGCCGCTTTACCATCTCCAGAGACGACAGCAGTCAGCAACTATTTCTGCAGATAAACAGTCTGAAGGCTGAAGACTCGGCTGTTTATTACTGTGCCAGAGACACAGTGACTGAAGTTGACAGAGCAGCTGTACAATATCCTGCAGTACAAATTGTTATGTGGTGGGTCAACGAATCACACTGTTAAACTGATCTAAAGTTTCTTCTGGTTTTACTTAATCATAAAAACACATTAGAAATCATTCACAGCAGTTGCAGTCAAGCTCACAACACAGAATATTAACAGGAACAATCCAAGACTGCATTTGTTTGCAATATACTTGTAAAACTCACTGTGAATCCCATTATGGCCACATATTCATTCATCATTTATACCAATTTTAAACTGTCTATGAGGACTGAAACTGATCCCATCTGACACTACGCTGAAGCAATGATACACTCTGATTTGCCAGTCTGTCACAGGGTAAGCACATATAGACAAACAACCTCACATTCACACCTCGGGGCATTGACCTCACGTGCATGTTTTTGCACTGGGGGAGAAAACTTGAGTACCTGTAAAAACACACACACACAGGGAGAACATGCAAACTCCACACAGAAAGGTCCTAGGTCAGACTTCAACCCCCAACAGTCTCACTGTGAAGCGAGAGAGCTAACAACTGCGCCGGTCATTATGAAACATTAATGTATATTCTGCAGTTTCAGTATTTGAGCCACCAGGGGTCAGTGTTACTCAATATTCAACTAAGCCTCTCTTCGATTGAACGTCAAAAGCACTTTTAGTGATTTAAACCTTTATTCTAATATTGAAATTATTATTTGGACTATTGATTTAGTTGAACTTCGTTAAATTTTATCTGTTTGGGATCTTGATGTGTCTCTACTCTTTCCACTTCTGAAACACTCCAACAATCATCATGTTGTCTCTGTATGTGACGCGACAGCTTCACACACACGCACACACGCACACACACACACACACACACACACACACACACACACACACACACACACACACACACACACACACACACACACACACACACACACACACACACACACACACGAAAGCAATGATTATCATACATGTAATCTGTTATGATATTCATTTATTTATTTATTTAAATGTCATACACAGAAACGGGGATTATGACTTGCGCATGAATATGTGATATGTTGAAGTAGCACTAGATTTGATTATGAAATCTGGATGTGTAGGAGGAGCTGGGTCTATGCAAATTCTCACTGGGATTCAGTTTTACATCATATTTAAGAGGGTTTTGGAGATTTGAAGACAGAGACTCTCACTAGCATCATGGCTTACCGAGATCTGATACTGTTCATGGTCGTTTTGGTTCTTTTAGGAGGTGCTCAAGGTTGGGCCATTACAGAATCCGAACCAGTCTTAAAAAGACCCGGTGAGTCTCATCGCCTCACCTGCACGACATCTGGACTTGACTTCAGTAGCTCAGTCTGGAACTGGATCAGACAGACTCCTGGAAAACATCTGGAGTGGATTGCCTTGGTACACACATCAAGTACTCCAATCTATTACTCCCAGTCAGTCCAGGGAAGGTTCACCATCTCCAGAGATGACTCCAGCAGTAAAGTGTATCTGGAGATGAACAATCTGAAGACTGAGGACACGGCAGTGTATTACTGTGCCAGAAGAGACACAGTGAGAGAGAGAAGAGAGAGAGTTCAACAAAAACACGTTCCTCTCTGATCCACCATCTGAGGTCTCTCTTGCAATGGATTACAATTTCAGTACGTTCAGTATGTTGGAATCACTGCTACACTGGGTAATAAGTACAATGCCAGAATGCAGTTTACAGCGTGCCTCAATGTAACAGTACAGGTGAAAAAACAAAGCAAAATCTTTATCATACGTCATGAAATTCAATAATACATCATCAAAAATATCAAACCGTTTCCCAAAATGAGATGTTTTTAATTTTTGGTTTTTTTAAATCTGCGTCCATAATTATTAGCAATAAAAGCATGGATGAGCTTTTATATATTTTCGACAGATTCCCTTCCTATTTGCGTGCATGTTGAATCAAACATCACACAGAAAAAAAGACCAGCAATTTCTCAGGAAGTTCTTTATCCTCCACCAGGTCACTATTATTGCTTCAAACGTTTGGCTCAGTTCAGTGTGTACATTGCAAAACAGTATTTTTCTCAGTTTCAGAAGGTTGAAAACGTTCTCCATTGCACCCCCCTCCAGCAGCGCATTAATGTACATGGCGGCAACATGTAATGTATTTGTATTTTGATTATAAAGACAGAGCCAACCCAGCTCTGTATTTAACTTAAGGAGGAGTCAATGCAAAACATTAACTTCTACTTTTACTTATCTGACTGCAGAGAAGAAGTCAGAGAACAATCATGATGGATTGGTGGACCAGACTGCTGCTTTTAACCACCTGCGCTGCAGGTGACAAGATTCATTGATCTTCTGATAGATTTATATTTAAGGAGACGTTACAGTTGTTGCTTATGACTATTTTGCATTTCCTTTAACAGGTGTGAAGGGCCAGACTCTCATTGAGTCAGGACCAGCAGTTAAAAGGCCTGGGGAATCTCATGAATTGACCTGTCAAGCATCAGGCTTCACCTCTACCAGCGAAGCTTTTGCCTGGATCAGACAGGCTCCTGGAAAAAGACTGGAATGTGTTGCATGGCTGGACATGGGTATCAGAAACACTCGTTACTACTCTCCATCAGTTCAAGGTTACTTCATCATCTCGAGGGACAACTACGCTGACCGAGTGTCACTGAAGATGAGCAGACTGAGGACAGAAGATTCAGCTGTGTACTATTGTGCTCGATCCTCACAGTGACGGAAGACAGCTGAACATCTGTACAAAAACCCCCCCCGGTGCCTAACATCACGGTCTCAGTAGACCCTGAGAAGAATGACTCTATTCTGACTCTGCTTGTTCATGTTGGCTTAAGAGAATGACCCTGGAAACGTGACAACAAAACTGATCAATACCAAATAAATAACACTCATCATGAACATTATTGCCACTTATTCACAGATAAAGGCAGAATGAACATTGTCCAGCTGTAAGTGACACAAATAAAACATATACAAATTTCCCAGTCGATTCTTCTGAAAAGTCAAGAGGTCAATATCTCTGACAGCCGTTCACGTCGTACAAACACCTATAATGATAATAAAAACTAGATAAGGTTATGAAAAGAATCCAAGCGTCTATGCAAAAGCAGTTCAGAAGTCCTTAATCAAGTCCCTGCCAGCTTCCAGTCACTGGCCTTTCAGTGGCTGGTAAGACCCGATCAGAGGAGGACAGACAAGACTGCTAGACTGTCCCCTCTGCATACTGGGTCCATAAAGAGGACAGTAATGACTGTAATGATTTAAATTGCTCCCAACACAAGACCTTCTACTTATTGTCCAACACTATCTTCAGTAGGATTAAGATAAGTTGATGATGTGTTTTTTTTTTTTCCTATAAGAAACTGCTTTCATGGGTTCAATTAGCATTTTATTAAATGTCATATAGTACACAAAACGCCACTATGTTATGTGACACGTGACATTTTCCTTGGCAAAGCAGGGACACAAGGATTTTATCAGACAGTTTGCGTTTCAGGTATTTTATCAGGCAGATTTTCTAAAGAGTCAAGCTGCTATCTCACCTTTTTGATCATGACTGTGGTCTCTGCTTTCCATCTTATGTCCTCTGGAATCAGGCTCACTTGACGGTTGGACGTAGGTTGAGGGTGAGGAGGGTTGTTCTTCTTGAAGTAGGCGATGGCGTCCTCAATTTCCTTCACACTCAAGACAAAGTGATTTTTCTGTGCACTTTAGAATTACAACAAAATGAACACTGGATTGCAGTAATTGTCAAGTCTTCCACTCTCAAATCTGTTAGTTTTTCTTGTTGATTTCATTTGAATGAGACTAAAAAATCGAGATTAATGTTGTGTCTTATTTCGTACCGAGCAGACTGGTAATCACATTAGTCCAAAGTCTATAGAATAGAATGAATAGTGCTTATGAGGACAATAATCAATACAAGCACAAAATAAGTACACCAAATCTTTTTGTTAGTATGTTAGTTGTTTTATTTGGAGGCTCATATTGAGGCAAATTCATGCAATAAAAAACAGCTTTTTTTCATATCCATCATATCAGACACCTGTTGACATGTTATGAACATGTGCATTGTTAAGTGTGTTTTTTTTGTTTGTTCTGGATTCAGGACTCAGGTTCAATCTTTCAGGATAATTCAGACACCACAAGGCAGGCAAAACTGTATTAGTGAAAATAGGCATTAACGGAAGTGTTGGTAGGAGCTGGCATGTAAATGAAAGTTTCAACGCTCTCGTAGTGAATGTAGATGATGAATCCTAACACCTCCTACTGAATTAATTTGACTCCATGCAAAGTGAGGGTGACTTAAAAGGAAGTGCATCTCTAAGTGTGAGTGAGACGACAACAGAGATCACATTAGTTCAACTTGGACAACAACCATGATCTCTGAGGCTCTACTACTGCTGACAGCTGCATCCTGTAAGGAGCTTTCAGTACAAGCACACAGATAGAAACAATGAAGAATAGGAGATCATGTTTATTTCTGTTTTCACAGGCGTGTCCAGTATTGATCTCACCCAGCCAGAGTCAGTGGTTGTGCAGCCTGGACAGTCTTTGACCGTCACCTGTCAGGTCTCTGGTTATTCTCTCACAGATAACAGCTATGCAACAGGCTGGGTCCGACACCGTGAAGGACAACCGATGGACTGGATATTTCACCGGTGGGGTGGAGGAGGCTTTTACCAAAATGATGCTTTGAAGAGCAAGTTCAGCGACAGCAGAGACACTTCTGCTGGGACTGTGACCATTCAGGGACAGAACATGCAGCCTGAAGACTCGGCTGTTTACTACTGTGTGCGTAGCCCACAGTCACACAAAGCACCAACAGACCTGCACAAATACTCAGCAGAATGCAAACGTGTAACACATTAATACATTTACTGTAGACGAATACATGAATAACAGCCAGACACATTGACATATATATGAGCATGACCAAAGGCAGTTGTAGAAATTGAGTTAGAATTATAAATGACTAATTCCACCAAATGGCAGAATGTTCTTATTTTCTTCAGTCTGTCTTCTGATTTGTGTTAGCCTATAATTGCTTTTTTCACAATTTTTAAAAGAAATTGAAATGAAATGGTACAAATATTTGTTTTCTACTAACATAAGGTCATCAAAATGAAGTGAAAACAATAATTATATTTTGGTATGAAGTACTGTTGTTTTCTACTTTAAAATGACATAAACTTTTAATATGTGTAAACAATGACTAGGAATTGTTTTATTCTATTTATCTATTTTTTAAGAAAATCTGCAAGGTGCCATATGTGACCTCTTTCTCTGATTAAATAGTCCATGAACCAAATGCAGCCTCATCCCCAAACTTTGGCAATAAAAAATATTGGTTTCATAGATAATGGTGGGAAGATGGTCATTTTAATGCACATGAACCTGGTATCAAACCAAATGAATCCAACTTTCAAGGTGAAGAATAATAAATTCATGAATGTTGACACACAATTGGTGCTTTCTATTGAATCAACGGCCATTATTGTCACACTTTTCGTCATGTGAACTCAAATTTGACACTGTGGAAGTGAAGATGAAATGTTTGCAGTGCTTAAAGTTAAAACTCTGAACCAACTTTGTACTTTGCATTCCCTTTATAAACCTACAGAGGGACGTCTATGCAAACTCTTCCTCTTTTATAAGCCCATAGTCACCACCTTCCAAACAGTTTATGGTTTCATACTGGAAGACTGAGACATATTTGAAACAACAATCTAAAACTAGAAGATAGTTTTCTTTTCTAAATCACAGAATGAGAATGAAGAGTAGACTCCTCTGGGTTGTGTTGTTTGTTGTCACCGTTCATGGTGAGACAATAACTTGATCTTCAGTTTCGGACTCCTTTTACATTGGATAATGACCATGATTTTGTTGCTTCCAGGAGTTTCAAGTGAGCTCCAGCTGGAACAATCTTCCCCCGTGGTGAAACAACCTGGAGAAACAGTGAAGATGTCGTGTATCATTTCTGGTGGTAGCATGACGAGCTTCTACTTTTCCTGGATACGACAGAAGCCAGGAAAGGGTCTGGAGTGGATCGGGTGGATGAACTCAGGTTCAAATGCTGCTATCTATGGCAGCTCCTTTCAGAGTCGCTTCACCATGACTGAAGATGTGTCAAGCAGTACCCAGTACCTCCAGATCCAGAGCCTGACAGTAGAGGACTCTGCTGTTTACTTCTGCGCCAAGCACGCACTGTGACTGAAACCAATGGAGCAGCTGCACACAAAACTAAAAAACACAATATCCAGACTTTTCTTTATATCAACATACACCACAGCAACAAATATTGAGATTTTGAGATCTATGTATTGAAGCTGATTTGCATATATTTCACAGTAAAGTCACAAGAAGTCAAATCTATTCATCATAGATCATTTTCATTATTGAGTGTTACAGTGATAGAACTAAGTTTTAATTGAAGGATCAAAAACTGAGAAATGTACTATGACTGAAGAGATTTCAAAAGGTAAAGGTGAATAAAACAATAATGCAAATGAAAAATATTATCTATGTTATTGTGATATGTTTGTGATATGCATGTGATGTGTTCATTCTTTATAGACAAAAGCTTGTATAAATGCATCAAACTCATATACTCATATAAACAATTATGTCCAAGTAGATACAAAGTGTTCAAAATAAAGGCTTTACGTTGTACTATATTTGAAGAGAAAACACAGCTGGGTATTTCCAGCA
Source organism: Lipophrys pholis (assembly GCF_963383615.2). Taxonomy (NCBI): domain Eukaryota; kingdom Metazoa; phylum Chordata; class Actinopteri; order Blenniiformes; family Blenniidae; genus Lipophrys; species Lipophrys pholis. Next base: position 8,930,036 of record NC_137647.1, read on the forward strand.
AATATGACCAAAATTGCATTAAGAAATCCCACCTTAGGCACAAAATTGGTTTGTAGACATTAATTCCCCAAACTTACCAAATATTTCCAAGCCAGGTTCCTCCTCCTTCTCACCCTGTGACATGAAACTGCTGAAAGAAGTCTTCGTTTCTTTATCTGAAAGTGGATTATTCTCCTGAGACCACAGCAGGCAGCAGCTGTCTCTGCAAAGTCTAAAATTAAACCTGAGAATTTGACTGTTTAATGGTTTGAAACTTGTGCTCACCCGTAAATCAACAGCGAACATCTGCAACACATTTAAAATATGATTAATATCCTCGAATGGAGCATTCACAGGAAAGGTATACAATACTATTATAAAGAAGAGATTATATGAGATGCATTAAAACTGCTTTCTTTCTAAAACTGGCCTTTCAGTGGCTGGTAAGACCCGATCAGAGGAGGACAGACAAGACTGCTAGACTGTCCCCTCTGCATACTGGGTCCATGTTGGGGTTTTTTTTTCCAATAAGAAACTGCTTTCATGGGTTCAATTAACATTTTATTAAATGTCATATAGCACACAAAACACCACTATGTTATGTAACACGTGACATTTTCCTTGGCGAAGCAGGGACACAAGGAGTTTATCGGACAGTTTGTGTTTCAGGTATTTTATCAGGTAGATTTTCTAAAGAGTCAAGCTGCTATCTCACCTTTTTGATCATGACTGTGGTCTCTGCTTTCCATCTTATGTCCTCTGGAGTCAGGCTCACTTGACGGTTGGACGTAGGTTGAGGGTGAGCAGGGTTGTTCTTCTTGAAGTAGGCGATGACGTCCTCAATTTCTTCTCCCTAAGTATAAAGGTTTTTTCCCCCCAAGTTTTTCCTCCATCAAACATACACTTGAAGCTCACTGGTGACTATAAAACTGTCTGTCGGTGTGCATTTAATTTTGTGTGATTCTGATCTCTGTGAATGACTGTTGTTGTAGAAGCTGGACATTATTATTGTAATCTGAGTGAAAAAACACTGTTCTGAAATAAATCAGTAAATCAAAACATGAATGAATATATAAATCAATAGTAAAATGAAATTATCCCTCATATGTTCTGCCCTGAACACAAATACAAATTACAAAACTAAAGCCGATTTTTTTTACATAAGGAGGAGTCAATGCAAAACACGTCTTCCACCTCTACTTACTGGTTGCTGAGAGAATGACCGATGGCAGTAAACAGGCAGTTTAACACGATGGCCTTCAGCACGTTGAGACTACTGCTTTTCACAATCTGCTGGGCAGGTGAAGCATTTCAAAAAACTTACGCTGATTTTCTATGTCAGTATATTGCTTACACATAGCAAATGTATCGCTCTCTTTTGTATTGACAGGATCAAGTGGTCAGACTCTGACTGAGTCTGATCCTGTGGTAAAAATGCCAGGGGAGTCCCACAAACTGACCTGTACAGGCTCTGGAATCACACTGAGCAGCAACTATATGGCCTGGATCAGACAGGCTCCTGGGAAAGGACTGGAGTGGATTGCCTGGCATCACAGCGGCAGCAGTAGCACGAGATATTACTCTCAGTCAGTCCGGGGCCGTTTCACCATCTCCAGAGACGACGGCAAAAATCAGCTGATTCTGCAGATGAACAGTCTGAAAACGGAGGATACGGCTGTTTATTACTGTGCCAGAGACACATTGTGTGACGTTAGTGTTACAGCTGCACAAAATCCCACTGTAGTCCGTGGTCACGCCTTCAAGCTTGTACGCAAAGGACCTTTCTTTTTACTTCTGTAAAGTGTATTTTTCATTAATTTTATTAACTTCAGAATACTTTCAAGATGTATCTCAAATGCTGATGTAAATCAGTTAAAACTTAATGTATCCTACAAACTATTATTGCTTCTTCAAAGAAACAAATATGTACTTTGAGTCATAATAATGAAAATGTGCTGGAACAAAAAGGTTTCATGCTGCAGTTTGTCTCTTGGAGTCTTTATTCTGTTGTATGCGAGAGAGTGACTGGATAAAGTAATTCACTTATTTTCTAAAGTACACCGTGAAAATATGAAAACCTTTTATTTAAACTAGTATAAATGCAAAACAGTAGCGGAACTGGCTTCAAATTATTGGATGAAATAGTGACATTAACATAATATTAAAATAAAATGTAAATACATTATCATTGCCCATCAGCACAACTTTGATTCACTGTTTGTATTGAAATATAATGTTTGACATTGTAGGAAAATGGATATAAAAAAATAAAACATTTATTCATCAGTCACATGATTGTATTTCAGGCCTGTGTGTAAATACAGTGATCTTCCTATCACATATTTACAAGAATTCATCTTCAGGAGATCAAAAAAGGATCAGGAGCACTGATCTCCTGAGCTTCAACGTTTTATCATGATTCAAACAAGATGTTGATCTGTTCACAGGTGTGAAGGGTTAAGATGATGGGAGGAGGAGTCAATGCAAATCCTGTCTGGGATCCGACTACATATCTAACAGCAGCTTTGATGAAGAACAAGGACGCACACAGGATTGACCAAGATGGACTATCAGATAGGACTTCTACTTTTAACTGTCTGCTGGGCAGGTGAAGCTTTTCTAAAGTGGAGTTGGTCTTGACTTTGTGTAAAAAAAAGTTAGAAAGTAACTACATGCAGCGATTCAATTTTTTGTCTCCACAGGTGTTGACGGTCAGACTCTTACTGAATCTGAACCGGTTGTCAAAAGCCCTGGAGAATCCCACAGATTAACCTGCAGAGCCTCTGGAATCACTTTCAGCGGCTACTGGATGGCTTGGGTCAGACAGGCCCCTGGAAAAGGACTGGAGTGGGTTGCCACTATAACTAATGCGAACAGCAAATACTACGCTCAATCAATGGGAGGCCGCTTTACCATCTCCAGAGACGACAGCAGTCAGCAACTATTTCTGCAGATAAACAGTCTGAAGGCTGAAGACTCGGCTGTTTATTACTGTGCCAGAGACACAGTGACTGAAGTTGACAGAGCAGCGTTACAATATCCTGCAGTACAAATTGTTATGTGGTGGGTCAACGCATCACACTGTTAAATTGATCTCAAGTTTCTTCTTAATCATAAAAACACATTAGAAATCATTCACAGTAGTTGCAGTCAAGCTCACAACACAGAATATTAACAGAAACAATCCAATACTACATTTGTTTGCAATATACTTGTAAAACTCACTGTGAATCACATTATGGCCACATATTCATTCATCATTTATACCAACTTTAAACTGTCTATGAGGACTGAAACTGATCCCATCTGACACTACGCTGAAGCAATGATACACTCTGATTTGTCAATATGAACACACACACTCACATTGAATATAGACACTTCAATAAACCTAACACGCATGCCTTTGGGCTGTGGCAGGAATATCAACAGAAAACCAGTGCATAAAGAAGTAGAACATACAAACTCCACACAGAAAAAATTAAATCCATCCTTCCATCTTCTTTCAGTGCTGGAGCCAATCCAGTGAGGGCAGAATACACCCTGGACGCCAGTCTGTCACAGGGTCAGCACATATAGACAAACAACCTCACATTCACACCTCGGGGCATTGACCTCACGTGCATGTTTTTGCACTGGGGGAGAAAACTTGAGTACCTGTAAAAACACACACACACAGGGAGAACATGCAAACTCCACACAGAAAGGTCCTAGGTCAGACTTCAACCCCCAACAGTCTCACTGTGACGCGAGAGAGCTAACAACTGCGCGGGTCATAATGAAACATTAATGTATATTCTGCAGTTTCAGTATTTGAGCCACCAGGGGTCAGTGTTACTCAATATTCAACTAAGCCTCTCTTCGATTGAATGTCAAAAGCACTTTTAGTGATTTAAACCTTTATTCTAATATTGAAATTTTTATTTGGACTATTGATTTAGTTGAACTTCATTTAAATTGTATCTGTTTGGGATCTTGATGTGTCTCTACTCTTTCCACTTCTGAAACACTCCAACAATCATCATGTTGTCTCTGTATGTGACGCGACAGCTTCACCCCCCCCCCCCCCCCCCCCCCACACACACACACACACACGAAAGCAATGATTATCATACATGTAATCTGTTATAATATTCATTTATTTATTTATTTATTTAAATGTAACACACACAAATGGGGATTATGACTTGCGCATGAATATGTGATATGTTGAAGTAGCACTAGATTTGATTATGAAATCTAGATGTATAGGAGGAGCTGGGTCTATGCAAATTCTCACTGGGATTCAGTTTTACATCATATTTAAGAGGGTTTTGGAGATTTGAAGACAGAGACTCTCACTGGCATCATGGCTTACCGAGATCTGATACTGTTCATGGTCGTTTTGGTTCTTTTAGGAGGTGCTCAAGGTTGGGCCATTACAGAATCCGAACCAGTCTTAAAAAGACCCGGTGAGTCTCATCGCCTCACCTGCACGACATCTGGACTTGACTTCAGTAGCTCAGTCTGGAACTGGATCAGACAGACTCCTGGAAAACATCTGGAGTGGATTGCCTTGGTACACACATCAAGTACTCCAATCTATTACTCCCAGTCAGTCCAGGGAAGGTTCACCATCTCCAGAGATGACTCCAGCAGTAAAGTGTATCTGGAGATGAACAATCTGAAGACTGAGGACACCGCAGTGTATTACTGTGCCAGAAGAGACACAGTGAGAGAGAGAAGAGAGAGAGTTCAACAAAAACACGTTCCTCTCTGATCCACCATCTGAGGTCTCTCTTGCAATGGATTACAATTTCAGTACGTTCAGTATGTTGGAACCACTGCTACACTGGGTAATAAGTACAATGCCAGAATGCAGTTTACAGCGTGCCTCAATGTAACAGTACAGGTGAAAAAATAAAACAAAATCTTTATCATACGTCATGAAATTCAATAATACATCATCAAAAATATCAAACCGTTTCCCAAAATGAGATGTTTTTAATTTTTGGTTTTTTTAAATCTGCATCCATAATTATTAGCAATAAAAGCATGGATGAGCTTTTATATATTTTCGACAGATTCCCTTCCTATTTGCGTGCATGTTGAATCAAACCAGCAAAAAAAGACCAGCAATTTCTCAGGAAGTTCTTTATCCTCCACCAGGTCACTATTATTGCTTCAAACGTTTGGCTCAGTTCAGTGTGTACATTGCAAAACAGTATTTGTCTCAGTTTCAGAAGGTTGAAAACGTTCTCCATTGCACCCCCCTCCAGCAGCGCATTAATGTACATGGCGGCAACATGTAATGTATTTGTATTTTGATTATAAAGACAGAGCCAACGCAGCTCTGTATTTAACTTAAGGAGGAGTCAATGCAAAACATTAACTTCTACTTTTACTTATCTGACTGCAGAGAAGAAGTCAGAGAACAATCATGATGGATTGGTGGACCAGACTGCTGCTTTTAACCACCTGCGCTGCAGGTGACAAGATTCATTGATCTTCTGATAGATTTATATTTAAGGAGACGTTACAGTTGTTGCTTATGATTATTTTGCATTTCCTTTAACAGGTGTGAAGGGCCAGACTCTCATTGAGTCAGGACCAGCAGTTAAAAGGCCTGGGGAATCTCATGAATTGACCTGTCAAGCATCAGGCTTCACCTCTACCAGCGAAGCTTTTGCCTGGATCAGACAGGCTCCTGGAAAAAGACTGGAATGTGTTGCATGGCTGGACATGGGTATCAGAAACACTCGTTACTACTCTCCATCAGTTCAAGGTTACTTCATCATCTCGAGGGACAACTACGCTGACCGAGTGTCACTGAAGATGAGCAGACTGAGGACAGAAGATTCAGCTGTGTACTATTGTGCTCGATCCTCACAGTGACGGAAGACAGCTGAACATCTGTACAAAAACCCCCCCGGTGCCTAACATCACGGTCTCAGTAGACCCTGAGAAGAATGACTCTATTCTGACTCTGCTTGTTCATGTTGGCTTAAGAGAATGATCCTGGAAACGTGACAACAAAACTGATCAATACCAAATAAATAACACTCATCATGAACATTATTGCCACTTATTCACAGATAAAGGCAGAATAAACATTGTCCAGCTGTAAGTGACACAAATAAAACATATACAAATTTCCCAGTCGATTCTTCTGAAAAGTCAAGAGGTCAATATCTCTGACAGCCGTTCACGTCGTACAAACACCTATAATGATAATAAAAACTAGATAAGGTTATGAAAAGAATCCAAGCGTCTATGCAAAAGCAGTTCAGAAGTCCTTGATCAAGTCCCTGCCAGCTTCCAGTCACTGGCCTTTCAGTGGCTGGTAAGACCCGATCATAGGAGGACAGACAAGACTGCTAGACTGTCCCCTCTGCATACTGGGTCCATAAAGAGGACAGTAATGACTGTAATGATTTAAATTGCTCCCAACACAAGACCTTCTACTTATTGTCCAACACTATCTTCAGTAGGATTAAGATAAGTTGATGATGTGTTTTTTTTTTTTCCTATAAGAAACTGCTTTCATGGGTTCAATTAGCATTTTATTAAATGTCATATAGTACACAAAACGCCACTATGTTATGTGACACGTGACATTTTCCTTGGCAAAGCAGGGACACAAGGATTTTATCAGACAGTTTGCGTTTCAGGTATTTTATCAGGAAGATTTTCTAAAGAGTCAAGCTGCTATCTCACCTTTTTGATCATGACTCTGGTCTCTGCTTTCCATCTTATGTCCTCTGGAATCAGGCTCACTTGACGGTTGGACGTAGGTTGAGGGTGAGGAGGGTTGTTCTTCTTGAAGTAGGCGATGGCGTCCTCAATTTCCTTCACACTCAAGACAAAGTGATTTTTCTGTGCACATTGGAATTACAACAAAATGAACACTGGATTGCAGTAATTGTCAAGTCTTCCACTCTCAAATCTGTTAGTTTTTCTTGTTGATTTCATTTGAATGAGACTAAAAATCGAGATTAATGTTGTGTCTTATTTCGTACCGAGCAGACTGGTAATCACATTAGTCCAAAGTCTATAGAATAGAATGAATAGTGCTTATGAGGACAATAATCAATACAAGCACAAAATAAGTACACCAAATCTTTTTGTTAGTATGTTAGTTGTTTTATTTGGAGGCTCATATTGAGGCAAATTCATGCAATAAAAAACAGCTTTTTTTCATATCCATCATATCAGACACCTGTTGACATGTTATGAACATGTGCATTGTTAAGTGTGTTTTTTTTGTTTGTTCTGGATTCAGGACTCAGGGTCAATCTTTCAGGATAATTCAGACACCACAAGGCGGGCAAAACTGTATTAGTGAAAATAGGCATTAATGGAAGTGTTGGTAGGAGCTGGCATGTAAATGAAAGTTTCAACGCTCTCGTAGTGAACACCTCCTACTGAATTAATTTGACTCCATGCAAAGTGAGGGTGACTTAAAAGGAAGTGCATCTCTAAGTGTGAGTGAGACGACAACAGAGATCACATTAGTTCAACTTGGACATCAACCATGATCTCTGAGGCTCTACTACTGCTGACAGCTGCATCCTGTAAGGAGCTTTCAGTACAAGCACACAGATAGAAACAATGAAGAATAGGAGATCATGTTTATTTCTGTTTTCACAGGCGTGTCCAGTATTGATCTCACCCAGCCAGAGTCAGTGGTTGTGCAGCCTGGACAGTCTTTGACCGTCACCTGTCAGGTCTCTGGTTATTCTCTCAGAGATAACAGCTATGCAACAGGCTGGGTCCGACACCGTGAAAGACAACCGATGGAGTGGATATTTCATCGGTGGGGTGGAGGAGACTTTTACCAAAATTATGCTTTGAAGAGCAAGTTCAGCTACAGCAGAGACACTTCTGCTGGGACTGTGACCATTCAGGGACAGAACATGCAGCCTGAAGACTCGGCTGTTTACTACTGTGTGCGTCACCCCACAGTCACACAAAGCACCAACAGACCTGCACAAATACTCAGCAGAATGCAAACGTGTAACACATTAATACATTTACTGTAAATGAATACATGAATAACAGCTAGACACATTGACATATATATGAGCATGACCAAAGGCAGTTGTAGAAATTGAGTTAGAATTATAAATGACTAAATTCACCAAATGGCAGAATGTTCTTATTTTATTTAGTCTGTCTTCTGATTTATGTTAGCCTATAATTGCGTTTTTCACTATTGTTAAAAAAAAATTGAAATGAAATGGTTCAAATATTTGTTTTCTACTAACATAAGGTCATCAAAATGAAGTGAAAACAATAATTCTGTTTTGGTATGAAGTACTGTTGTTTTCTACTTTAAAATGACATAAACCTTTAATATGTGTTAACAATGACTAGGAATTTCTTAATTTTATTTATCTATTTTTGAAGAAAATCTGCAAGGTGCCATATATGACCTCTATCTCTGATTACATAGTCTGTGAACCAAATGCAGCCTCATCCCCAAACTTTGGCAATAAAAACTATAGGTTTCATAGATAATGGTGGGAAGATGGTTATTTTAATGCACATGAACCTGGTATCAAACCAAATGAATCCAACTTTCAAGGTGAAGAATAAGAAATTCATGAATACTGACACACAATTGGTGCTTTCTATTGAACCAAAGGCCATTATTGTCACACTTTTAATTATGTGAACTCAAATTTGACACTGTGGAAGTGAAGATGAAATGTTTGCAGTGCTTAAAGTTAAAACTCTGAACCAACTACGTACTTTGCATTCCCTTTATAAACCTACAGAGGGACGTCTATGCAAACTCTTCCTCTTTTATAAGCCCATAGTCACCACCTCCCAAACAGTTTATGGTTTCATACTGGAAGACTGAGACATATTTGAAACAACAATCTAAAACTAGAAGATAGTTTTATTTTCTAAATCACAGAATGAGAATGAAGAGTAGACTCCTCTGGGTTGTGTTGTTTGTTGTCACCGTTCATGGTGAGACAATAACTTGATCTTCTGTTTTGGATTCCTTTTACATTGGATAATGACCATGATTTTGTTGCTTCCAGGAGTTTCAAGTGAGCTCCAACTGGAACAATCTTCCCCCGTGGTGAAACAACCTGGAGAAACAGTGAAGATGTCGTGTATCTTTTCTGGTGATAGCATGACGAGCTTCTACTTTTCCTGGATACGACAGAAGCCAGGAAAGGGTCTGGAGTGGATCGGTAGGATGAACTCAGGTTCAAGTGATGTTATCTATGGCAGCTCCTTTCAGAGTCGCTTCACCGTGACTGAAGATGTGTCAAGCAGTACCCAGTACCTCCAGATCCAGAGCCTGACAGTAGAGGACTCTGCTGTTTACTTCTGCGCTACAGAAGCACTGTGACTGAAACCAATAGAGCAGCTGCGCACAAAACTAAAAAACACAATATCCAGACTTTTCTTTGTATCAACATACAGCAAAGCAACAAATATTGAGATTTTGAGATCTATGTATTGAAGCTGATTTGCATATATTTCACAGTAAAGTCACAAGAAGTCAAATCTATTCATCATAGATCATTTTCATTATTGAGTGTTACAGTGATAGAACTAAGTTTTAATTGAAGGATCAAAAACTGAGAAATGTACTATGACTGAAGAGATTTCAAAAGGTAAAGGTGAATAAAACAATAATGCAAATGAAAAATATTATCTATGTTATTGTGATATGTTTGTGATATGCATGTGATGTGTTCATTCTTTATAGACAAAAGCTTGTATAAATGCATCAAACTCATATACTCATATAAACAATTATGTCCTAGTAGATACAAAGTGTTCAAAATAAAAGCTTTACGTTGTACTATATTTGAAGAGAAAACACAGCTGGGTATTTACAGCAAATATGACCAAAATTGCATTAAGAAATCCCACCTTAGGCACAAAATTGGTTTGTAGACATTAATTCCCCAAACTTACCAAATATTTCCAAGCCAGGTTCCTCCTCCTTCTCACCCTGTGACATGAAACTGCTGTAAGGAGTCTTCGTTTCTTTATCTGAAAGTGGATTATTCTCCTGAGACCACAGCAGGCAGCAGCTGTCTCTGCAAAGTCTAAAATTAAACCTGAGAATTTGACTGTTTAATGGTTTGAAACTTGTGCTCACCCGTAAATCAACAGCGAACATCTGCAACACATTTAAAATATGATTAATATCCTCGAATGGAGCATTCACAGGAAAGGTATACAATACTATTATAAAGAAGAGATTATATGAGATGCATTAAAACTGCTTTCTTTCTAAAACTGGCCTTTCAGTGGCTGGTAAGACCCGATCAGAGGAGGACAGACAAGACTGCTAGACTGTCCCCTCTGCATACTGGGTCCATGTTGGGGTTTTTTTTTCCAATAAGAAACTGCTTTCATGGGTTCAATTAACATTTTATTAAATGTCATATAGCACACAAAACACCACTATGTTATGTAACACGTGGCATTTTCCTTGGCGAAGCAGGGACACAAGGAGTTTATCGGACAGTTTGTGTTTCAGGTATTTTATCAGGTAGATTTTCTAAAGAGTCAAGCTGCTATCTCACCTTTTTGATCATGACTGTGGTCTCTGCTTTCCATCTTATGTCCTCTGGAGTCAGGCTCACTTGACGGTTGGACGTAGGTTGAGGGTGAGCAGGGTTGTTCTTCTTGAAGTAGGCGATGACGTCCTCAATTTCTTCTCCCTAAGTATAAAGGTTTTTTCCCCCCAAGTTTTTCCGCCATCAAACATACACTTGAAGCTCACTGGTGACTATAAAACTGTCTGTCGGTGTGCATTTAATTTTGTGTGATTCTGATCTCTGTGAATGACTGTTGTTGTAGAAGCTGGACATTATTATTGTAATCTGAGTGAAAAAACACTGTTCTGAAATAAATCAGTAAATCAAAACATGAATGAATATATAAATCAATAGTAAAATGAAATTATCCCTCATATGTTCTGCCCTGAACACAAATACAAATTACAAAACTAAAGCCGATTTTTTTTACATAAGGAGGAGTCAATGCAAAACACGTCTTCCACCTCTACTTACTGGTTGCTGAGAGAATGACCGATGGCAGTAAACAGGCAGTTTAACACGATGGCCTTCAGCACGTTGAGACTACTGCTTTTCACAATCTGCTGGGCAGGTGAAGCATTTCAAAAAAACTTACGCTGATTTTCTATGTCAGTATATTGCTTACACACCGCAAATGTATCACTCTCTTTTGTATTGACAGGATCAAGTAGTCAGACTCTGACTGAGTCTGATCCTGTGGTAAAAATGCCAGGGGAGTCCCACAAACTGACCTGTACAGGCTCTGGAATCACACTGAGCAGCTACTATATGGCCTGGATCAGACAGGCTCCTGGGAAAGGACTGGAGTGGATTGCCTGGCATGACAGCAGCAGCGGTAGCAGGAGATTTTACTCTCAGTCAGTCCGGGGCCGTTTCACCATCTCCAGAGACGACGGCAAAAATCAGCTGATTCTGCAGATGAACAGTCTGAAAACGGAGGATACGGCTGTTTATTACTGTGCCAGAGACACATTGTGTGACGTTAGTGTTACAGCTGCACAAAATCCCACTGTAGTCCGTGGTCACGCCTTCAAGCTTGTACGCAAAGGACCTTTCTTTTTACTTCTGTAAAGTGTATTTTTCATTAATTTTATTAACTTCAGAATACTTTCAAGATGTATCTCAAATGCTGATGTAAATCAGTTAAAACTTAATGTATCCAACAAACTATTATTGCTTCTTCAAAGAAACAAATATGTACTTTGAGTCATAATAATGAAAATGTGCTGGAACAAAAAGGTTTCATGCTGCAGTTTGTCTCTTGGAGTCTTTATTCTGTTGTATGCGAGAGAGTGACTGGATAAAGTAATTCGCTTATTTTCTAAAGTACACCGTGAAAATATGAAAACCTTTTATTTAAACTAGTATAGATGCAAAAAAGTAGCGGAACTGGCTTCAAATTATTGGATGAAATAGTGACATTAACATAATATTAAAATAAAATGTAAATACATTATCATTGCCCATCAGCACAACTTTGATTCACTGTTTGTATTGAAATATAATGTTTGACATTGTAGGAAAATGGATATAAAAAAATAAAACATTTATTCATCAGTCACATGATTGTATTTCAGGCCTGTGTGTAAATACAGTGATCTTCCTATCACATATTTACAAGAATTCATCTTCAGGAGATCAAAAAAGGATCAGGAGCACTGATCTCCTGAGCTTCAACGTTTTATCATGATTCAAACAAGATGTTGATCTGTTCACAGGTGTGAAGGGTTAAGATGATGGGAGGAGGAGTCAATGCAAATCCTGTCTGGGATCCGACTACATATCTAACAGCAGCTTTGATGAAGAACAAGGACGCACACAGGATTGACCAAGATGGACTATCAGATAGGACTTCTACTTTTAACTGTCTGCTGGGCAGGTGAAGCTTTTCTAAAGTGGAGTTGGTCTTGACTTTGTGTAAAAAAAAGTTAGAAAGTAACTACATGCAGCGATTTAATTGTTTGTCTCCACAGGTGTTGATGGTCAGACTCTTACTGAATCTGAACCGGTTGTCAAAAGCCCTGGAGAATCCCACAGATTAACCTGCAGAGCCTCTGGATTCACTTTCAGCAGCTACTGGATGGCTTGGGTCAGACAGGCCCCTGGAAAAGGACTGGAGTGGGTTGCCACTATAACTACTGGGAGCAGCAAATACTACGCTCAATCAATGGGAGGCCGCTTTACCATCTCCAGAGACGACAGCAGTCAGCAACTATTTCTGCAGATAAACAGTCTGAAGGCTGAAGACTCGGCTGTTTATTACTGTGCCAGAGACACAGTGACTGAAGTTGACAGAGCAGCTGTACAATATCCTACAGTACAAATTGTTATGTGGTGGGTCAACGAATCACACTGTTAAACTGATCTAAAGTTACTTCTGGTTTTACTTAATCATAAAAACACATTAGAAATCATTCACAGCAGTTGCAGTCAAGCTCACAACACAGAATATTAACAGGAACAATCCAAGACTGCATTTGTTTGCAATATACTTGTAAAACTCACTGTGAATCCCATTATGGCCACATATTCATTCATCATTTATACCAATTTTAAACTGTCTATGAGGACTGAAACTGATCCCATCTGACACTACGCTGAAGCAATGATACACTCTGATTTGTCAATATGAACACACACACTCACATTGAATATAGACACTTCAATAAACCTAACACGCATGCCTTTGGGCTGTGGCAGGAATATCAACAGAAAACCAGTGCATAAAGAAGTAGAACATACAAACTCCACACAGAAAAAATTAAATCCATCCTTCCATCTTCTTTCAGTGCTGGAGCCAATCCAGTGAGGGCAGAATACACCCTGGACGCCAGTCTGTCACAGGGTCAGCACATATAGACAAACAACCTCACATTCACACCTCGGGGCATTGACCTCACGTGCATGTTTTTGCACTGGGGGAGAAAACTTGAGTACCTGTAAAAACACACACACACAGGGAGAACATGCAAACTCCACACAGAAAGGTCCTAGGTCAGACTTCAACCCCCAACAGTCTCACTGTGATGCGAGAGAGCTAACAACTGCGCGGGTCATAATGAAACATTAATGTATATTCTGCAGTTTCAGTATTTGAGCCACCAGGGGTCAGTGTTACTCAATATTCAACTAAGCCTCTCTTCGATTGAATGTCAAAAGCACTTTTAGTGATTTAAACCTTTATTCTAATATTGAAATTATTATTTGGACTATTGATTTAGTTGAACTTCGTTAAATTTTATCTGTTTGGGATCTTGATGTGTCTCTACTCTTTCCACTTCTGAAACACTCCAACAATCATCATGTTGTCTCTGTATGTGACGCGACAGCTTCACACACACGCGCACACACACACACACACACACACACACACACACACACACACACACACACACACACACACACACACACACACACACACGAAAGCAATGATTATCATACATGTAATCTGTTATAATATTCATTTATTTATTTATTTATTTAAATGTAACACACACAAATGGGGATTATGACTTGCGCATGAATATGTGATATGTTGAAGTAGCACTAGATTTGATTATGAAATCTAGATGTATAGGAGGAGCTGGGTCTATGCAAATTCTCACTGGGATTCAGTTTTACATCATATTTAAGAGGGTTTTGGAGATTTGAAGACAGAGACTCTCACTGGCATCATGGCTTACCGAGATCTGATACTGTTCATGGTCGTTTTGGTTCTTTTAGGAGGTGCTCAAGGTTGGGCCATTACAGAATCCGAACCAGTCTTAAAAAGACCCGGTGAGTCTCATCGCCTCACCTGCACGACATCTGGACTTGACTTCAGTAGCTCAGTCTGGAACTGGATCAGACAGACTCCTGGAAAACATCTGGAGTGGATTGCCTTGGTACACACATCAAGTACTCCAATCTATTACTCCCAGTCAGTCCAGGGAAGGTTCACCATCTCCAGAGATGACTCCAGCAGTAAAGTGTATCTGGAGATGAACAATCTGAAGACTGAGGACACGGCAGTGTATTACTGTGCCAGAGGAGACACAGTGAGAGAGAGAAGAGAGAGAGTTCAACAAAAACACGTTCCTCTCTGATCCACCATCTGAGGTCTCTCTTGCAATGGATTACAATTTCAGTACGTTCAGTGTGTTGGAATCACTGCTACACTGGGTAATAAGTACAACGCCAGAATGCAGTTTACAGCGTGCCTCAATGTAACAGTACAGGTGAAAAAACAAAACAAAATCTTTATCATACGTCATGAAATTCAATAATACATCATCAAAAATATCAAACCGTTTCCCAAAATGAGATGTTTTTAATTTTTGTTTTTTTTAAATCTGCGTCCATAATTATTAGCAATAAAAGCATGGATGAGCTTTTATATATTTTCGACAGATTCCCTTCCTATTTGCGTGCATGTTGAATCAAACATCACGCAGAAAAAAAGACCAGCAATTTCTCAGGAAGTTCTTTATCCTCCACCAGGTCACTATTATTGCTTCAAACGTTTGGCTCAGTTCAGTGTGTACATTGCAAAACAGTATTTGTCTCAGTTTCAGAAGGTTGAAAACGTTCTCCATTGCATCCCCCTCCAGCAGCGCATTAATGTACATGGCGGCAACATGTAATGTATTTGTATTTTGATTATAAAGACAGAGCCAACCCAGCTCTGTGTTTAACTTAAGGAGGAGTCAATGCAAAACATTAACTTCTACTTTTACTTATCTGACTGCAGAGAAGAAGTCAGAGAACAATCATGATGGATTGGTGGACCAGACTGCTGCTTTTAACCACCTGCGCTGCAGGTGACAAGATTCATTGATCTTCTGATAGATTTATATTTAAGGAGACGTTACAGTTATTGCTTATGACTATTTTGCATTTCCTTTAACAGGTGTGAAGGGCCAGACTCTCATTGAGTCAGGACCAGCAGTTAAAAGGCCTGGGGAATCTCATGAATTGACCTGTCAAGCATCAGGCTTCACCTCCACCAGCGAAGCTTTTGCCTGGATCAGACAGGCTCCTGGAAAAAGACTGGAATGTGTTGCATGGCTGGACATGGGTATCAGAAACACTCGTTACTACTCTCCATCAGTTCAAGGTTACTTCATCATCTCGAGGGACAACTACGCTGACCGAGTGTCACTGAAGATGAGCAGACTGAGGACAGAAGATTCAGCTGTGTACTATTGTGCTCGATCCTCACAGTGACGGAAGACAGCTGAACATCTGTACAAAAACCCCCCCGGTGCCTAACATCACGGTCTCAGTAGACCCTGAGAAGAATGACTCTATTCTGACTCTGCTTGTTCATGTTGGCTTAAGAGAATGATCCTGGAAACGTGACAACAAAACTGATCAATACCAAATAAATAACACTCATCATGAACATTATTGCCACTTATTCACAGATAAAGGCAGAATAAACATTGTCCAGCTGTAAGTGACACAAATAAAACATATACAAATTTCCCAGTCGATTCTTCTGAAAAGTCAAGAGGTCAATATCTCTGACAGCCGTTCACGTCGTACAAACACCTATAATGATAATAAAAACTAGATAAGGTTATGAAAAGAATCCAAGCGTCTATGCAAAAGCAGTTCAGAAGTCCTTGATCAAGTCCCTGCCAGCTTCCAGTCACTGGCCTTTCAGTGGCTGGTAAGACCCGATCATAGGAGGACAGACAAGACTGCTAGACTGTCCCCTCTGCATACTGGGTCCATAAAGAGGACAGTAATGACTGTAATGATTTAAATTGCTCCCAACACAAGACCTTCTACTTATTGTCCAACACTATCTTCAGTAGGATTAAGATAAGTTGATGATGTGTTTTTTTTTTTTTCCTATAAGAAACTGCTTTCATGGGTTCAATTAGCATTTTATTAAATGTCATATAGTACACAAAACGCCACTATGTTATGTGACACGTGACATTTTCCTTGGCAAAGCAGGGACACAAGGATTTTATCAGACAGTTTGCATTTCAGGTATTTTATCAGGAAGATTTTCTAAAGAGTCAAGCTGCTATCTCACCTTTTTGATCATGACTGTGGTCTCTGCTTTCCATCTTATGTCCTCTGGAATCAGGCTCACTTGACGGTTGGACGTAGGTTGGGGGTGAAGAGGGTTGTTCTTCTTGAAGTAGGCGATGGCGTCCTCAATTTCCTTCACACTCAAGACAAAGTGATTTTTCTGTGCACTTTAGAATTACAACAAAATGAACACTGGATTGCAGTAATTGTCAAGTCTTCCACTCTCAAATCTGTTAGTTTTTCTTGTTGATTTCATTTGAATGAGACTAAAAAATCGAGATTAATGTTGTGTCTTATTTCTATTCTTACCGAGCAGACTGGTAATCACATTAGTCCAAAGTCTATAGAATAGAATGAATAGTGCTTATGAGGACAATAATCAATACAAGCACAAAATAAGTACACCAAATCTTTTTGTTAGTATGTTAGTTGTTTTTTTCGGAGGCTCATATTGAGGCAAATTCATGCAATAAAAAACAGCTTTTTTTCATATCCATCATATCAGACACCTGTTGACATGTTATGAACATGTGCATTGTTAAGTGTGTTTTTTTTGTTTGTTCTGGATTCAGGACTCAGGTTCAATCTTTCAGGATAATTCAGACACCACAAGGCAGGCAAAACTGTATTAGTGAAAATAGGCATTAACGGAAGTGTTGGTAGGAGCTGGCATGTAAATGAAAGTTTCAACGCTCTCGTAGTGAATGTAGATGATGAATCCTAACACCTCCTACTGAATTAATTTGACTCCATGCAAAGTGAGGGTGACTTAAAAGGAAGTGCATCTCTAAGTGTGAGTGAGACGACAACAGAGATCACATTAGTTCAACTTGGACAACAACCATGATCTCTGAGGCTCTACTACTGCTGACAGCTGCATCCTGTAAGGAGCTTTCAGTACAAGCACACAGATAGAAACAATGAAGAATAGGAGATCATGTTTATTTCTGTTTTCACAGGCGTGTCCAGTATTGATCTCACCCAGCCAGAGTCAGTGGTTGTGCAGCCTGGACAGTCTTTGACCGTCACCTGTCAGGTCTCTGGTTATTCTCTCACAGATAACAGCTATGCAACAGGCTGGGTCCGACACCGTGAAGGACAACCGATGGAGTGGATATTTCATCGGTGGGGTGGAGGAGACTTTTACCAAAATGATGCTTTGAAGAGCAAGTTCAGCGACAGCAGAGACACTTCTGCTGGGACTGTGACCATTCAGGGACAGAACATGCAGCCTGAAGACTCGGCTGTTTACTACTGTGTGCGTATCCCCACAGTCACACAAAGCACCAACAGACCTGCACAAATACTCAGCAAAATGCAAAAGTGTAACACATTAATACATTTACTGTAGACGAATACATGAATAACAGCCAGACACATTGACATATATATGAGCATGACCAAAGGCAGTTGTAGAAATTGAGTTAGAATTATAAATGACTAATTCCACCAAATGGCAGAATGTTCTTATTTTCTTCAGTCTGTCTTCTGATTTGTGTTAGCCTATAATTGCTTTTTTCACAATTTTTAAAAGAAATTGAAATGAAATGGTACAAATATTTGTTTTCTACTAACATAAGGTCATCAAAATGAAGTGAAAACAATAATTATATTTTGGTATGAAGTACTGTTGTTTTCTACTTTAAAATGACATAAACTTTTAATATGTGTAAACAATGACTAGGAATTGTTTTATTCTATTTATCTATTTTTTAAGAAAATCTGCAAGGTGCCATATGTGACCTCTTTCTCTGATTAAATAGTCCATGAACCAAATGCAGCCTCATCCCCAAACTTTGGCAATAAAAAATATTGGTTTCATAGATAATGGTGGGAAGATGGTCATTTTAATGCACATGAACCTGGTATCAAACCAAATGAATCCAACTTTCAAGGTGAAGAATAAGAAATTCATGAATGCTGACACACAATTGGTGCTTTCTATTGAATCAAAGGCCATTATTGTCACACTTTTAATTATGTGAACTCAAATTTGACACTGTGGAAGTGAAGATGAAATGTTTGCAGTGCTTAAAGTTAAAACTCTGAACCAACTACGTACTTTGCATTCCCTTTATAAACCTACAGAGGGACGTCTATGCAAACTCTTCCTCTTTTATAAGCCCATAGTCACCACCTTCCAAACAGTTTATGGTTTCATACTGGAAGACTGAGACATATTTGAAACAACAATCTAAAACTAGAAGATAGTTTTCTTTTCTAAATCACAGAATGAGAATGAAGAGTAGACTCCTCTGGGTTGTGTTGTTTGTTGTCACCGTTCATGGTGAGACAATAACTTGATCTTCTGTTTCGGATTCCTTTTACATTGGATAATGACCATGATTTTGTTGCTTCCAGGAGTTTCAAGTGAGCTCCAGCTGGAACAATCTTCCCCCGTGGTGAAACAACCTGGAGAAACAGTGAAGATGTCGTGTATCATTTCTGGTGATAGCATGACGAGCTTCTACTTTTCCTGGATACGACAGAAGCCAGAAAAGGGTCTGGAGTGGATCGGGTGGATGAACTCAGGTTCAAATGCTGCTATCTATGGCAGCTCCTTTCAGAGTCGCTTCACCATGACTGAAGATGTGCCAAGCAGTACCCAGTACCTCCAGATCCAGAGCCTGACAGTAGAGGACTCTGCTGTTTACTTCTGCGCTACAGAAGCACTGTGACTGAAACCAATGGAGCAGCTGCACACAAAACTAAAAAACACAATATCCAGACTTTTCTTTATATCAACATACAGCAAAGCAACAAATATTGAGATTTTGAGAGATATGTATTGAAGCTGATTTGCATATATTTCACAATAAAGTCACAAGAAGTTAAATCTATTCATCATAGATCATTTTTGTTCTTGAGTGTTACAGTGATAGAACTAAGTTTTAAATTGAAGGATCAAAAAACTGAGAAATGTACTATGACTGTCTAAAATTAAACCTGAGAATTTGACTGTTTAATGGTTTGAAACTTGTGCTCACCCGTAAATCAACAGCGAACATCTGTAACACATTTAAAATATATGATTAATATCCTCGAATGGAGCATTCACAGGAAAGGTTTACAATACTATTATAAAGAAGAGATTATATGAGATGCATTAAAACTGCTTTCTTCTTGTTTGATAATTGCCTTCACTGATTTGGGTCAACCATGAAATGAAGTTCCCAACTTCCAAAGGTTCCCTGCTCACCTCGCAAAATCTTTGGGAGCCCTCTCTGGCCTGATATCTATCTGTGGTGAAAATGTTGACAAAATCCGTGCAGTAGTAAGCAAGCAGACATACAGATAACTATACGTCGATACTTTTATTAAGTCCTTAGCTGATGCAATCAGCAAATATATTATTTTTGTGCAACTTAAAACACAGATCTGTATAGTCCTTCACTCCCATTACAGTCATTTATTTATGTGTTCTGCACATGTTGATGAGTACTCTCTGTTCATTTAAAAAAAAACTAAAAAACGTATATGATGGATAATAAAAACTACTCAAATCTCTATTTGCCACATTTAATGACGTTCATTTGCAATATAGACAAATTTCCTGCTGCTGAGGTGGAGCCGATGCAAAA
Organism: Lipophrys pholis; assembly: GCF_963383615.2. NCBI lineage: Eukaryota > Metazoa > Chordata > Actinopteri > Blenniiformes > Blenniidae > Lipophrys > Lipophrys pholis. The sequence goes on from NC_137647.1 coordinate 8,950,179, forward strand.
CGTAAACGTCCTCCTCCTCTACTTATGCGTCTGTGTAACAGAACACATGACACATTACAAGATGGACTACACAACAGCATGGCTGCTGTTAACAGTCTGCTGGGCAGGTGAACATTGTCACTGGTTTTAATTTTAAATAGTTAATATGTGAGTGTACTGCATGTAATACCTTTTTTTCCTTTTTTTTTTTTTTGAAAGCAGGTGTTAATTGCCAGACTCTGAGCCAATCTGAACCAGTGATAAAAAGGCCTGGGGAAAACCACAGGCTGGTCTGCACAACCTCTGGATTCACTTTCAGCAGCTTCTGGATGGCTTGGGTCAGACAGGCTCCTGGAAAAGGACTGGAGTGGGTTGCAACTATCAGATATGACAGTCAATATCTCTATTACAATCAGTTAGTTCGAGGTCGGTTTAGCGTCTCCAGAGACAATGCCAAAGAGCAGCTGTATCTGCAAATGAACAGCCTGAAAACCGAAGACTCTGCAGTGTATTACTGTGCCCGAGACTCACAGTAACAAAAGTTTTGTGAATGCCTGTACAAAAAGTCATCTTTCATCTTTCCATTTAACTTCTGTAAAAACAAAATAAGAAAAAAGTAACACATTTTGATCACAACTTGTGTATCCTCCAACCAAGACTTCTTTGGTAGGAATTGAAAGAAGAAAAATGTTTTTGTTTTTTGTTTTTTGGGGGGGGGGGGTCACTTATGAAGGGATCACACAACAATATAAATGAATGGATGGATGGATGGATGGATGGAGGTGTACTGGTTAGCAAGTATGTCGGCAGTTAATATTTGGGGGAATTTCTTGGTGGAGTTCTGGTTTCCTCCAACAATAAAAGAACATGCACTTAAGAGAAACTCCCTATAAATACCCAATGAAAATATGAGAGAGAGAGAGCGTGTGTGTGTGTGTGTGTGTGTGTGTGTGTGTGTGTGTGTGTGTGCGTGCGTGCGTGCGTGCGTGCGTGCGTGCGTGCGTGCGTGCGTGTGTGTGTGTGACTATTTCAAATTTAATGTAGTGGGATTCATGTTTGGAAATTTTAACCCATACTCCTTAAATGCCTTGAAAACCTCTTGTGATACTCAAATGACTGTGAGGTGAAATTACAAATTGCACAACTTGCAGATTGAAAGGATAAAAGTAGCTGTAAGCCATGAGTCAGGTTTATGCTGAAGTGTCCCTGAATTAACACAAATGGTAAATGCATAGGCTTGTGCTCGTCGATAAAACCACTGAGATTACATTGTTCACAACTAGAATTGTTAAACTGACATGCAAAATGCACAGCATTGTTTATTAAACATTCCCAGAGACGACTCTCGCAGTATAAAGTTCAAATGCAGATGAACCGAGGACACAACTGAGTGTTACTGGGCCACAAAACACAAAGTGAAAGGAAGTAAACAAAGTCAAACTAAATCTGCTTCCTCTTTTCTACAGAAACACGGCATCAGCCCTTTTGCTTTTTAATAACTGAAAATTAGAGCAGCAAAGATTAGAAGAGAGCATGCAACCATCAATTTAAGGTAGGCCTCCATTTACCACGCTCGCATTTTCAACTTTCAGGCTATGATTCAATTCAAATCCTCCTCGATTAAATATAAAGTTTTTACATGTTGAAAGAATCGGAACCAAGATGGACAATTTGTAGCAGATACTTAATTTATTTTTGAAATGTTTGCCAAAAAGATTGTTCTACAATAAGTAAATCAGGTAATTAAACGCTTGGATATTTTTTACAAGCCGATTGTGTGTCTTTGATTTAATTACATTATCAATTGTGCTTTTTGTCCAGCAATCTAAGCATTTGAAATATTGTAAAAGTCCATATAAAACCCAACATTAGCATTTTTAAAATATATACTTTGTAGAAAAAAAATACTTTGTCAAGTAAACTTAAAGAAAAATAAAGAAGCAACGCTAAATGCAGATTATATGACCTTACACACGCTTGTTGTAAATTACATGAAAAACAAAGTATTGAATTACAAGAGATATATATCAAGAAATGCACATTTAACAGTGGATACTCATTAATTGATGAGAGATTTAAGTTTTAATCCCACCTACTGAAGCGTTGCCCCCCGCAGTGTACTGAACGGTGCTCAGTTTTTGTATTGAAGTTTATCAGAGTGATGGGCGGGTGGGGTCACTGTGATACACATCCCTACAAAAACCTCAAACTTGATATTTTCACTCTCATTTGTTACTTTTAATTCAAAACGACACAAAAACTAACTTTCTCACAGGACTATATAGTAAAGACCATACCAAGAGACGTTAACAAGTTTAATAACCAAGGGAAGTTAATTCACAGTTGAAAGATCAAACTCATATGGACTGAATGTTTTCGTCAAACTTCTCATTGGGAGCCGGTTGAGAACCGGCAGAGAACAGATTTTGACCCGGGTACACTTTGGTATCACAGGTTACTGTCTTTTTACAATAGCTCATACGTGTATTAGGATTTTTAAATCTAAATTAAAATTTTTGCTGATGTGCTCCTAGTTTTTGTTCAGGTAGTGAGTTGAGCTGAACCACTGTGCTTCTTTCGATCTCTGGGGTGCCGGTACTGAAGTTGAAGTTTATTCAGGTAAGACCATTTTCATTGTTTGTACTTTAATTCTATATTATTTTTGTATGTGAAGAATCAATTATCTGTGATCTTTTTCATATTAATGTTGTATCAATGTCATTACAGTGAAACTAAATAAGTATGCTGCGCTTTACCTGTTCTCCTGTTCAGTTTATTAGAGTACAATTTATGTATCTATTTATTTATCTATTTTTTTTTAATACAAAGGGAATCACAGATTGGATTTAACTAAAATTAGATGATTGGTGATTGTTAGTGTCGTATTTCACCCCCAACTGTTGAGGATACTCTTAAAAGAAGCAATAGCAAAAATAAATGATTATCATAAGCAGATGAACAGGATGTTTGTTTGTTTCCATTCAGGGTTCTATATTTGATAACTTGCACATGCCCTTACATTTCGAACAAACTAGTCGTAACTCATTGAGGACAACCACAGAAGAAATAATTAAACAGCAATATCCCGAGATGGATACGGCGTCTGATTTCTGAAATTACTGGAAATGGTGACATCAAAGTACATCAAACTTCCACTGTACAAACATCATTGAAACAAGAAAAGTATTTTTCCCTCTTTACTTCTGCAATGAACATCTGCCTGATGTTGATCGCTTCTGATGTATGGATTACATTTGAAAACATGGAATATATTGTGGCATTATATTTGAAGCTTTGTGCACAATTAGCTCTATAGGTTCAACCCTCCATTATTATTTTTATTGTATTGAAATGTGTTGCTGAGGTATTATTCTTATTCTTATTCTTATTCTTATTCTTATTCTTATTCTTATTCTTATTCTTATTCTTATTCTTATTCTTATTCTTATTCTTATTCTTATTCTTATTCTTATTCTTATTCTTATTCTTATTCTTATTGCATGATGTAGAAGTTATTCGAAGGCAGTATGGTAAAACGTTCCTCTGTTGCCTGTTTATTTAATAGAGTTTACCTCCACAAAATAATATTGAGATGACGCGGTTTGTTGTCTCCATCATTATGGTCGTTGCACAACTCTATAAAAGTGCCATTTATTAGTGTGCCAATTTATGTAGCTTGTTTGTCATACATTTTAAAACTGAGCGACATTTTGATATTTCTGTTGTATTGCCATTATAGACTTCACATGCTTGTAAGGATCATATAGAAGATGAATGGATTAATGAGTGGTTGGGCGCATGACTCCTGTGTTTTGAGTTTTAATTCATGAAAACCTACCTTGACTATCGTCCATGTGATATTTCTGCATTTGTACAATTCAGATAATATTTTTGGAACAAGGTTTTTTTTTTTTGTTTTTTTTTCTCAATCTATTTGTGCATTTGGTTTTAAACTTGGATTATCTTTTCTTTAGGAAAACCTGATCTGTTTCCTGTGGTTCAGTGTGCCTCTGGGACCAAAGACACACTGACTGTTGGCTGTCTTGCGCTTGCTTTCAGTCCAAAAAGTACTTTTCAGTGGACTGACACCAACGGGAATACTCTGACCTCAGTACAATACCCTTCAGTGGAACACAATAACACATATACAGGATTCAGTTTGGTCAATGTATCAAAGCACGACTGGAACTCACAGAAAAGCTTTCATTGCTCTGTTAAACGTGGCGAAAGCACAGAAAGTGTGGAGGTAAAACATACCGGTATGTATTTCATATCTTACAGTCCTTTTCTCTTATGTCTATGCATCGCCCAATCTGCATTTTATTTTCAATTGAAAGTATTTTGTAAACTCCCCGTTGCTAAAAGTACTTTGATAAATCACGACATACTAACTATATTTCAAATGCATATGTCTCTATCTTCTCCATAGTGGCCTCCGAACTGGAGGTCAATCTGCTGTCAGTGCCGAGTGAAGACGCTCAGACGCTGGTGTGTACCATTCAGGATGTACTTCCACAAGAGCTGTCGGTCAGATGGAGAGAAAACGCAAAGAATTTGGATTCATTCACCGAGTTGACCCGACAAAAAATGGGAGGGACATATTTAGCTGTCAGTGTCCTCAAGGTCGCAAATTCAGACTGGAACTCTCAAGGTGTTTACACATGTGAGGTAACACACCAAGGAAGAACATACACAAAGGAATTCTCAAAAGGTACAACACATCCCCACTTACTCTGCCATCTATTTTAATCTCATTTACATATGTTAGGTAATGATTTATTTATTTATTTTTTTTTTAATGTTCTCTCACCTAGAACCCGTCACAGTGACGTTGAACCCTCCAAATCTCAAAGAAATCATCACCAACAACCAGGCAGAGTACAAGTGTGTCGTCAAGGGTCAGGTTAGCTCTGTCGTGAGTGAAACTACGATCAAATGGCAGATTGATGGAAGGCCTGCCACGGACAACATTGAATTAGGAATTGCTGGAAATAGCAAAACCAGCAAACTGACAATAAACCGCAAACAGTACGAGACGGTCGAAAAAGTGAGCTGCTCTGCCGTGAGAAAAGACATGACGTCGTCCACTCAAGAGTTGATCCTCCACAGAGGAGGTATGCCAACAAATTATGAAGACTGATTGCGTTCACTAACGTGTTCGTTCATTTGTGTTTCTGGATGATTCCGACAGATGCGAAGCCAGCACTTTAGGCTCATACATACATAAATATTCTCCTTCTAACAAAACCTCTGTTTCAGACGGGAGTCGGCCAACCGTGAGAGTCTACATCCTGCCGAAGAAAGACATCAGCAATTCACCCGAGGTCACGCTGGTGTGTCTGGTGTCCAGTAGTGTGCTGCAGGATTACTACATCACCTGGTCGGAAGACCATGGTCAAACCAACGGAGTCTATTTAGATGGCATCACTACCCCTCCACAAAGAACCAGAAATGGCTACTTGGTGACAAGCGTTCACACCACCACCAAGCAAAAGTGGGAGAGATACATGTTCCACTGCAACGTGTCGACGTCCACAACCACGACGGCACAAGGCGTGTCTAAGTCAATGGGTAATTCCTGTTAATGTGCAGCAGAGTAAATTTGGCTTTAAATGTGGTACTTTGTGTTCATGTGCCGTCGCTTTACCGCTGTGGTCGCACAGAAACGTGTCATTGTTACATTGTTATTTGTTATATGTATTTTGTCTCAACCTGCTTTCGTCACAATGTCTTCAATTGTATGCTGCGTGTTCACAAAATAAATGTTGATGTTGCATGGAGACGCTTTTGTTACCAATGTGCACGAGCGCCCGACATCTCAAAACAAACTGAAGTCAGCACACTCATCACAGTAGACAAAACTGACAACAAATATATTTTCCGTCCTCTGTTGAAGCGGCACCATGGTGAAAAAGATGCTTATTATAGTCATTAAAACTAAGGGACAGTCACAGAAATATACTTTATGTGCACACACTTTAGTTATCATGTAGAAACAATTGTCATAATTTGCTTATTGGTCAGCCATTTAATAGATACTTTATTTTAAAAACACCAGATAGATCAACATTACTTGGATCTTCATTTACTAAGCATGTAAATAAAAAAAAACAAAGAACTGGTATAAATGTGAAGTGGAAGCTGAGCTACTATGGAGATTTCAGATAACACACACACTACTTAGGGCATCTGCCCTCATGAATATGAAATGAAAAGTTAATGCTGATTCATTAATGTACAATGTGTTTGCATTGTTTATAATTGTATGAATTGTTTATGTAATTCTGCCCTTATTGCGAGGAGAGTCGTTTGCTCCGCTGGCTCGCCATGATTTTTATTAGCTGACTTCATCATAAGACATCTTATTTAAACTCAAATTTGGCCTTTTTTTTTTTTTTTACCCATAATCTCCCATAATGTAACACTGATTTGTTTGATAACTTCATAACTAACGCCATATTTTTTTCTGCCTGTGAGGGTCAGTGCTCCATCCAATCATTATAAGTCAACTCAAGCAAAAACAACTAGAAACAACAGATTCCAGAAAACTCTCATGCAAAACTCTCATTTCATTATTCCTGTTTGTGCGCCGTCCCTCTTGGTGCTGATTGCCTGCAAAGTGCACACTAACTGAAAGCGCAATCTGTTTGCATGAGCGTGCAATGTGGAACCCTTGATAAAGTACCTCAGTAAATCGGGACCTCGGTGTTTGGCCGGTCGCGTGCAGTGAGTTTAGAGGTCATGTGTTTTGAATGATTTGCTTCTGAAGACATTTATTTGAGGGTTTTGTTTTTGCTGGTGAAGTCGTTTTATGTAGAGAGAGGGGGGGGTCTATATCCCCCCATAACCCCTCCAGATAATCACACCCTGTGTGTAAACATTATGTAACATTAAGTCCACACACACACACAAATGGAGACTAACTATGTCCCTATGTACCTCCCTTTTCCTCAGGTTTTCCTTCTGACACATATTTTGTTCAGAGCTACATCGATCAAGACCCTGAAGATGAAATCAGCAGCCTGTGGTCAACAACATCCACTTTCATATTCCTTTTTATTTTCTCTCTCCTGTATAGCATGGTGATCAGTCTCATCAAGGTAGTCTGATTTATTTTTTCTTTTTGGCACTTCATTTAGTCGAGGCTTTAAAGGATATAACACTATTATTATTTGTCTTTATTTGTGTAAATAGATGTATAAATATCAGTGACGCCAAAGGTTTGCATTTTAGATTTTCTCCAGTTGTATGATATAAATGGCACGTTTAAATGAAGTTTCGATCCTCTCGGGAGAATTCTTTAAAACAAATCACAGATTTATGTTGTTACATCTTTATATTAATGGTATAAATATCGGGGGAAAAAAAACTTTTCAGCCTGCATGAAAAAAAAATTATGTAAAGTTTTGTCTAATGGTCACAATACAGTTCATTTTTAACTGTAAAACATACTCATGTGCTCTTTTAAATGTGCTATCAAATAGAAATTTGAAAAATAAAAACATCTTAAAAACAAACTTAACGATCCATTTCCATTCCGACAATGATAAATGATAAATGTGATAACTCGCTGTATAAGGACAGTTTTTGTGTCTACCATGTTAATGCTTGATATTTTCTTTTTCTTTTGTTGCAGATGAAAGGATAGTGAAGGCTGGGACGGCGGAGTGTACAGTGGTGTCTGCTTTTTAAAACATATATTAACAAAGTCTTCTTTTCATTTGTAATTTTAAAGTGTCATGAATAAACCGAATGTGCGTCAATGACTGGTCTGATAAATTGTTCATAAAATTGACTTATCTGAATATATTTCCTTGCGCTGCGTGCTTCTTGTGCATACGTTTTCAATAATAGTCGGGTTTTTTTTAATTGGTTTGTAGGATTTTTAAATTCAAATGTATTTGAACAGAAATATTTCTTTTTCTGTTTGATGATTTAGTTGTTTTGCTTTTCCTGAGTAAACAGGGTCAAAGTCAGGCAATACAAATACTCACATTGCTGAAATTAAATGTTTTTGAACGGTAATATCACATTTACAAATATCTCTCATGTACGTATTTATGGTTATATATGAATTAAAAATACATGAGCAAATCGGTTTGCATTTCTGTCTTGAATATTTTCTTTCTTTTAACCGAAAACGTATTTTACATTGATAACATTATTTCTTCTACATTTACATGATTAATTAAATAGTGTTTTTAATGGGCATCATTGTTTATCTGAAATGCTGTAAACATTCATACTTCCTATGGGTAGATATAATCAAACTACAATTCAACTTAAAAGGGACCAATAGTACAAATATATAGTGCTTGTTTGTCTTCTGCTGCATATTTAGTTTTTAATCTCAGTTTTATTTCGCTTCGACTCTCTCAGAAGTGTGCTTGAGTGTCCTCAGACATCACTGTATACCTTTGTCATAATATTTCTAGGAACTTCCTGAAATGAACCAGCTGTAAATGTCTGTTATCAGGTTGGTTTTTCAGTTTCCTGGCGTTTCTAAACATATCTTCTCGAGAGCCTCACGTGGCCCTCGGCTCTGCTCCTCGGGGATCGCACCTGCAGCTTCAAAACCTTGAGGAAACCGTCAGATCTCAAAATACATTTCTTTGAAACAAGATACACAATTGTCAGCCGATGTGGCAGAAGTAATCACACTCCTCTCACTTAAGTAGAAGTACAAATACCCCTGCAAAAGTAGAAGTCTATTTCCATTACTTAGCTTCGCTACTAAAATACGAGGCTCTTTTAAACTAATGAGCGTAATGAGAGAAGGATGTGACTATGACTGAATATTATACAGGGTGGAAACACTTTGTGAAACTGCGAGTTTTACGATTCACTCATACTTTGAAAGGCCCTCTCTGAAAACCTCTCATGGTGTTTAATCGACACCTCGACATTTACACCCCCAGTTTAAACCAATGTTTCATTCTGACAGAGGACGTTTATTTGTGTTAATTCTGTTGTTTTTTTTGTGTACCACAGACCACACACTCCCTTTACTCTACCTTTTCTACACAACAGACTTTCCCTCGTAGACGTTAAAACAAGCCAGTGTCGCAAAGGTAGTATAAAGTACAGATATTTTGTATTGTATGAAAAGTGCAGATACATTAAAACACATGCAATATTGAAGTATGGTAATGAAACATTTTTTACTTTAATTCCGACCTCGGTCCAGCAGTACTTTGTAACCACACAGATTGAATCATTTAGAAAAGTGTACAATTTGAGGCAATATTTTCAATAATTTACATTTTTTCATTCACTGATCATATAAGATAGATAGATAGATAGATAGATAGATAGATAGATAGATAGATAGATAGATAGATAGATAGATAGATAGATAGATAAAATATTGAAGCAAAGGATTGAGAGATTCAACACGTGTAACTGTGTCTACCCCAGGCCACTGTGTAAGTATGACTCCTATGAGCTGAAAATGTTGCTTCGCCTGCCATCTATCGGTCGACATGTGTATTTCACACTGTGAAACTTTCCAACTCCTCTTTCAGCACAGGGTGGCTTCAATTCTAACCAATAGAGGTCAGTGCAATGATGTATTGTTCTCTCATGCAAGATCTGAGCTGGTGATAACTAATTTCTGGCATGAGATTTTGCTTAGTAATTCACTCAGGATGAGTCAAATTAATCACTTCTGCAGGGAATACAAATGTGAAGACTAAAAATGAGTGTCAACTAGCCCCAAGGCAAACAAATAATGTATTTTTTTTAATTAACAAATAATAATTTTCTTATGAATTAACAAAAGCTAGAAAAAAAAAAAAGAACTTTGTTACCCGAGAATAACAAGCATTACTTTATCTTCTTGTTTCAATGTTAGCCACAGTTAATGAACCTAATTAAAAAAAAATAAAAAATAAAAAATGCAGCAATGATTTTGTGAAATCCACACGTTATGACTAAAACTTCACCCCTCAGAAGTGAACATTTTATACATAAATTGAAACAAAAGGCTTTTGAAAACTACTTTTTAAATCAAATAGATATTCAATAAAGTTTTCTTGTTTCATGGTAACGTCATTTAAATAAGCATCCACTGACAAGTGTGGTGAGGGTTTTAGTATGAGCGTATGCCACTGGGATTCAGGCTATAGTAGTGCTTGGGGTACAGTTGCTCTTAACACACAGTCTTACACACTGTGACAAAAAACGTCAACCGAAAGTGATCTCTATGATTCGTGGTAATAGGGTCTTCAATGACGGTTCCTGTGAGTGAATAATAGCGGTATAATAATAAAGATTAACAAATGACACAAAGTCACTATAAAACCAGATTTAATTAAATGTTTGCGCCCTTCTATATATTGATTCGTCTTTTCCTTTACTTCAGTCATTTTGAAACTCCATGTTGAGGGCGAGCCTTGCTCGTGGACCCTCAACAGTGGGACTCAAACCTGCACACCCCTGATCACAAGCTTTCCTTACCTCTAATTTGGTTCATTTTATTTATAAGAATATCATTTCAAATGATTGAGTTCTTTCATCAAGTGCCACTAAAGATCATGTTGGAGGATTTGTAAACATAATTGTAGGGGCGTTTATAAAAGACTTAATGCATATAAAGAAGTCATAGAATTAATGTCAATTATGATCTCAAATTATATTTTTGTCTTTGTTTAATTTTATTTAAGAAATACCTTGCATTACCGACTGCCAGTAAGTACAGTGCGACTCGACAGTAGGAAGGTTTTTGCGTGATGATGGCAGACTGTGGAACCTGGGATGGCCACAGTAAATCAGACAGTGACAAAAACCTGTCAAGGGAGCCCAAGTCTTTGATATGCAGACTGTACATACTGGAGGCTCGGCTTTCCTTCAGTAATATAAAGCCAGATTACACTTATCAATCCATCACAATACACAACAGCCCTTTAGATTGGTTTACCTACTTTAAAGGTTCCTGAGAAAGGTGACAATTTCTATGTGCTGAATGTGAATCACCATGAGCACACGTGTACACTTCAATAACAGATACAGTTACTTCAGTACGTATACTTTTGTTATGTCTGAACTTTGGATGATAAACCTAGTGAGATGCTATGTTATCACATTTTATTAACCTAACTGTATTTCTTTAGCTTTTTTCTTCCTTCATCAAATCATAGCTGTGCCATTTGTACTGTATTACAGTTTCCACACAGTGACAGTAATACCACTCTTATTTACCTTTGTAAAGTCATGTTTAACAACTAAAAATAAATCACTACTTCCACAAAAAAAAATGAAAACTGAAATCATGGCGGAATATTTGCTTTCCAGATCATCTCACACGTCAATGTGAGACTGAACCGAACTGAAAGCCAGAGTTTAATGTATAGGCACATGTGTGGCGTGACAGCGAGTGTATAGGGAGGAGTTATTGTACAGGGTTGTAACATCGTGTCCTACAACAGCCACTGTGATACATCCTGTGACAAAAACCTCCTCTGGAAGAGGACGCTTGTATGGCCTCAGAAAGCATCAACGTACCCCTTAAATCATAACGCTCAACGTCACACTCGATTGAAAATGTCCATAATTGACAAGAGTCATCACTACTGGGTATCCAAGTACTTTTCGAAAATGTTTTTATTGTGTCAATGTATTTTCATGGATTACAGTTACATTTTCTAATATAAAAATACAAATGGCTTACATTTACTCATGCTTTGGGAACACATTTGAATTGAATGGCTAACATGTCGAATCGTAATGATTTTTGGGGGAAAATATGACAAACCGATCACAGTACATAATAATAATAGTAATAATAATAATAATAATAATAATAATAATAATAATAATAGTAAGAAGAAGAAGAAGAAGAAGAAGAAGAAGAAGAAGAAGAAGAAGAAGAAAACTTTGAAAAATTTTGTTATGTTTTACATTATAAGCTTTTGTGGATTTTATTGCATTGTTTTGTTTTATTATTATTTTTCTGAATAAAATAAATAAACAAAACATAAAAAAAAAGAAAACAGAGAATTGCTAGACTTAAGGATTTTGTGAGTAAATGGTTAAAGACGCCTACACATCTGTGTTGGGATACTTCTGAATATATGAAACGCCCAAATCTTTTATATTTTCTTTCTCGTATTTTGAAGTCAGCATAAACAGCATATGGTTCAAAGGGATAAAATACTGAAAACAATAGTGCATACATATATTGATATGCACATAGAAATACAAATGTTTAGATGCAGCAGAAAATCCTGACCATGCCCCTCATTAGGTTTTTGTTAGAGCAAATGCCATTGTGTTTACTATAGCGGGAGTTGGTACCACAGTGATTGAAGGTCTTACAAAAACCTTCACGAAACTGATCTGAAACACAGAGACACAGAGTCTCCATGCAGTTTTTTTTTCCTCAAAAGACACAATTTGCAGGAAGGCATGTCACTTTTCAATACATTGCACACGTATAAACAACATACTTCATTTAGTAAAAAAACAAACATAAAAAAACAACATTAGAATCGTTAGTATTGTTTTAGTTTTGAGCTACAAGTCAATCATCAAATATATATTTACTCTTGAAAACATTTGCTCCCCATAAATCTTTTCTTTCTCGAATTTTGAAGTCAGATCATTTATTTTGGGGGTATATTATTTTGTATACATCTCATTCCATATGGTGTGTGCGCACATGTGATGATTAAAAAAATCCTTCGTGAGACACTAAACTCACATAATTAGACAATAAACATTGCATCATAAACTAAACACTTTAACTTTGTAATTAAAGCAACTGTGCTTTGTGTTATGATTGATGACCCTAAACAGCATTGGACTTTGACTCTAACAGTAATAAAAGTTGTTACGAAAACCTTCTGCTTGCTGATGTGTGATATAACTTCGATTGATTTACAACAAAACTGATATCAGATGCTTGAATATCGACAGATGATCTGAAAACAGTGACACAGTTCCTGACGAGACCATCAAAGACATTCATCTTTGGAAGTACCATTAAAAACTTAAAACAAACATACAACAAAATAAAAAATGGTGTTCAATAAATCCATCCCTATTCTAGTCTTATATGTACTGAAATACAAAATAAATGGAGATATGTATTATACTTTTCTCCCTGAGAGCAACAACCAATGAGCACGCATTTTATCAGGCAGAGGTTTTTGTGCAAGTGTCTGTTATTGTGTATGGGGTGGGGGGGCACAGTGTTTAATGGCAATACAAAAACCTGCACTGATCTGAAGGCGGCAAGCAGGAAAGGTTGTCAAATGATTTTGGTTCTTGAAAAATAAAATCCACTTTTACAACTCTGTGTTTTGGGTTTGTGGGATACAGGGCTCTGTAGACCAGCGGTAATATTTTAAAGTCCATGCTTCGAAGCCAGCAGAAAAACCTTTGAACTGGACTGATGTGATCAGTACGATTTTATGTTTGTGAGGACTTGAGTAGCAGGGCATCGAACCGGCTATCGCTGTCCAATAGAATATTCAGGATTATCATCCATTGTCAAACTCTGGGTCAAAGGGCACTGGGGCAAATCCCAACATCGCTATCATTTTTGTAATTTTATTTTATTTTTTTTACATTTTTCCAGTTAATTACAGGCAAATTGATATGAAATGCATATTTTTACACCAACCAGGAACTTTTTCTTCAGAGTCCATGACCACACAATTTTGTGTGTGTGTGTGTGTGTGTGTGTGTGTGTGTGTGTGTGTGTGTGTGTGTGTGTGTGTGTGTGTGTTTTGTTTTGTTTTCACTGCTTTTTATTCTCAAGTGAGTAGTCTTTCTGTTTTTCTTTAAAATCCTTTACAAATTTTAGCACAACGGGGGGGATGATTCCTGTTTTTGCTGTGGGATTCCTGTGAGACCAGAGGGCAAACTACCATGTGGCCCAAAAGTTAAATAAATAAGAATATTTTCAAATTCACACTAAAGCCCATACAGTTCCTTCACTCAGAAAAACTAATGACACGCTTTATGTCGAGACAGAAAGACCAAACCAAGCCAGTTTATTATTGGTTTCACGTGGAAATGCATAAGAAAAATTCCTGCTAGAAAAAAATACACTACAGAAGCTTTTGTAATATCAGTTGTTACAACAGTATGGCTGAACATAAAACAGTCAACGTGATCATGCGATACCTACTTTATACAAAGCAAAATATTAAAAAAAAGTTGGTCATGTTTATCAAAATAGATATTTTGACCTCGACCAAAGCGCTGCACAATAACATCTTTGGAAGATTTAACAGCGATCATCACATGACACTTTTTGAAAGTGTCGAATAATCAAACATCAAAAGGTATACGATTGTCAAAATGTTGCAAAAAAGAAAAGAAACGGGGGGGGGGGGGGGGGGGGGGGGGGCGGCAGTGTCTGTCGATAAAAACACAGCAGTAGACATTAAATAAGGCTGGTTAAGATGAGTCACAGGTTTTTGTATGAGTGTTGACCAGTGTGTATACGGGGGCCACAGTGATACGTGTCATTACAAAAACCTGTCTACGAACGATATGAAGCCACAGATCGGTGCATCGTGGAACAAAAGCTCAGACGACTCCCTCATTTAAAATGATATGGTTGCTGTTGTGTGTTTTATGCGCGCACAATTTGGGACACAGGATTTTAAACTTCATATGTTGTAGTGAAAGTTAAAACAGTTTGAGCAAAAATAGTAAAGGTTTTTCTTGTCCAGTGTTGAATCATGGTACACTATAACAGTCACAGTGACATGAACAAAAACTAAAGAAGTTGATGTGCAGTGATGTAACTGATAAGAAAATACTATGTGAGTAAATGTTTTGCTTCTCGTACATATCTAATAAAAGTTTTTTGGGGGGGGAAAGTTTGGCATAGTGATCCTAATTTATCCATGCATTTCAAACGACAGAAGAACAGAAATCCTAATTTACATTTAAAATAAGAGCAAGAAACGGCATATGTTTCAAAAGGATAAAATACTGAAAACAATAGTGCATTCATATATTGATATGCAAATCCAAGCACATAGAAATTCAAATGTTCAGACGCAGCAGAAAATCCTGACCATGCCCCTCATTAGGTTTTTGTTAGAGCAAATGCCATTGTGTTCACTATAGCTGGAGCTGGTTATCACAGTGATTGAAGGTCTTACAAAAACCTTCATGAAACTGATCTGAA
This sequence comes from Lipophrys pholis, assembly GCF_963383615.2. Lineage (NCBI taxonomy): Eukaryota > Metazoa > Chordata > Actinopteri > Blenniiformes > Blenniidae > Lipophrys > Lipophrys pholis. The sequence continues at coordinate 8,965,306 of NC_137647.1, forward strand.
ACACAGAGACACAGAGTCTCCATGCAGTTTTTTTTTCTTCAGTTTTACCCTCAAAAGACACAATTTGCAGGAAGGCGTGTCTTTTTCAATACATTGCATGCGTATAAACAACATACTTCATTTAGTAAAAAAAACAACAAAAAAAACAACAACATTAGAATCATTAGTATTGTTTTAGTTTTGAGCTACAAGTCAATCATCAAATATATATTTACTCATGAAAACATTTGTCACCCAGAAAATCTAAATGACAATATTAGGCTTAGATTGTATCAGAGATTTTATTAAATTATTATTATTACTCATTATCATTATTCATTTCAGGCATGTGACATTTAATAAATTCTGTGCAATCACATACATATCCAATATTCCTACACATACACACATCCAAAAATATATATACCATTTAATGTTATTAAATGAATACATTCTTTCTAATGAAAATATAGTTTTACAAAATATATAATCTATGTTTAAGTAGACCCACACATACTTATCAACATATGTACAAACACACACACACACACACACACACACACACACACACACACACACACACACACACACACACACACACACACACACACACACACACACACACACACACACACACACACACACACACACACACATACATATCTCATATATCTGATTAACATGCCTGAAAAGGGGTGGGAAGAAGTCAACTTATCAAATCCTACCCCTTCTCCAATATTTATTAGTTCTATATTATAATTATCTTTCTGCATTAGAAATAGTATTAAATATGTAAAATGTACCAGTCAAAATGTTATCTAATAGAGAAGACTTGTGGTTTTCAGTGTCCTCACTGCTTAATATTTACGTAACACAGGAAGCAATCCTAAACCACAGCAGGTGCTTCCGCACTGAACTCTCCCAATTCAATAATGCGTATCACACTGTGTTGTCTTCCCATGTCAAAGTTGATTTAAGTGTCCCTGGGCAAAATACTGAATTCCGAATCGTTCCCATTGGAGGTTCAGAAACTTGCAGGATCAAAGATACTATATTTAAATTACCAGCGATAATTGAGTTTACAGTGCCCTTTACCTCTAAACGTCAGCAATGAACCGAACCAAATTGCAGTCATCCATTCATCGTCTATACTGCTCCATCCAGTTCAGGGAGCAGAGTACATCCTGGACAGAGTCACTGTGTTTACAAGATTAGGACAAACAGCACAACAAAACCATAATGTCTTTGGTCTGTAGCATCTCGGCAATTTAGATGTAGAACAGCGGTGTTAAACATAAGGCCAGTGTGCCAAAACCGGCCCACAACAACCGCCAAGCCACCAAGGAAACGGTTTAAGTTTCAAAGAAAACATTGATTTCGCAAAACAGATTTAGTAGCGGACACAACACAACACCGAGACCCGAGCTGAGATATCGATGAGGCTGCCATGATGCTGCGGCGACCTCATTGCTTGAAAAATTGGACTCAGTCTCAAAACCATGTTGTCAGTGTGAGTTTGTAAAGTGTAAAGTTTTTGGGGACATTTCACTGTGTACCAGAAGTTCTCAATAAAATTGGTTTCATAACTAACTTCGAAATGTACAATTTAAAGGCTATTATGCCACTATTTTACCAGTTCTCCAGGTGATTTCCGAGAAGGATCTTCGGCCAGCAGGAGGGGAGACGTTTGCCGCTGGAGCAAAACATGAAGTTGATTTGTTAAAGTGGAACTTTGATAACTTTGATAAGCTTAAAGAGAACAATCTAGATAAACATACAAACTAAGCTCTGTTAAAGCATCACTTTTTAGTTGTTTCATGATTGTGGTTTTTTGACATTAAGCGCCATCCTGCCGTAAGTAGCCCTCAGAAGTTTGATACGGTGTGGTGATGAAGGGATGGACATGATCAGCAGCAGTATTCAGCAGGCTGTGGAGGTTGAACAATGCTCAAACGATATCAACGATACCAAAGTGTCCCAAATAAATATCCCCCAAGTTTTTAATCCACAGGCAGCAGCCTGAACTGTTGGATGAATCCATACTTTCATGTTGTTTACACCAAATTGTGAGGCCTTGAATCGGCATAAGATCAGAATCTTCCCAATCTTCTATTCTCAAATTTCGATAGGCCTGTGAACTTCCTGATGTTATGACACTGGTGGCAACCAGTTTACTCTGGCTTTCAAAGCAGTCCAAGGGGATAAACGGAATCACACATTAACAGGCTGACCTGTTATTTAGATAGTTTGTGGATGAAAACATGAAAACAGAAAGAGTAGCAATTTCATGTCAACTTCATTGTGTTTTATTGCTGAGTCAGCATTAGGCTTCAGTAAACTGATCAGCTTCAGTTGTTCAATTGGTGCTCTTTTGCTCATTTTGTGTCAGAGAACCGTCACCCATTGGATATTTCATCCTTCATTGTGGATAATTCTCTTTAAACTGTGGTTGTGCCTGACAATCAGCAGTAGATCAGCACTTTCTGGAATAACCAAACCAGCCTATCAACAACAATACCATGTTGTTTACATCCACTCAAATCACCTTTCGTCTTCACATGGAGCTCTGATTAGCTACTTGTGTTTACAACTATTCGAACCTTGTACTTCATACATTTTCTCGAGATTCTCTCAAACAGGCCAATGGCCCAGTGGTGAGTATGGTGGTGAGCTTTGTTGAAAGCTGTGACCCAAAATATTTTGCATTCAATGTGCCATCGTCGCGATCGCTCACTACCCGTGTGTTTCTGTTTTTAAACGGCAACTTTAGATGTCATGTGAGGACCAGTAATGACCATAAAAGTTGCAGGGAAATCTTGTTCATGCTACTTTTTTTTATATAGAGAAACGTTAAAAGAGTGGAATAGCATGGCTTGAACAAAGAACAAGCATAAAAGTTGTCCTCCCACACGTCCATCTATCTTCATCCATCAGTCCGCTTATAATCTAAAAATGAGGCATTAAAGTTCGTATTGTTGTCTTTGAGTTCCAGTAAATGTTGCGTGAACTCCCGAAGGGACTGAAGCTGAGGCGAGGGGCTGATAAAGAGGAAGTGCTCTTCCCCAACTGGCACACGCGCCTTAATTTTATGTAACCAAGAGGAAATGAAACATCTCAGGAGAAATGTAAATATGCAATATGGTAGGAATTATTTCATCACTGTATCCTTGCTGCTTCCCTGAGTCAAGGTAGATCAGGTATCTGTAATAGGAGCAGGCTGTCATATAACACTGTGACTACTACTTTGACTACTGGGGGAAAGGGACTCAAGTCACAGTAACTTCTGGTAAGTAAATAATTTATTTGGAGTGAAAATACATGTTGACGTTATCCGGTTGTTTTGTCTTTAAATCTATGCCTGTGTGTTACATGTGAATTAACAAACCTCTTCCAAATTAGCCGACCTGGGTGACATATTAGGTTTAATGGATTAAAAAAATGATGCACGTTATTAAATATGTATGCTCTGGTGATATAAATGATATTTATAACTGTGACTATTCAACTTCTGGGGAAAATTAATGCTGGTGACTGCGACAACAGGTAAAAGCGTTCTGTCTTAACATTATGTGCATAATTACAATTCCTAATATCACACATTTTAACATGAAATGTTAGTTTTTATACGCTTCATTGTGAGTCTTTATTACTGGAAAATGAAGGAACATGTGGGGACTAAGACCAAAGGTTAAAAAAACGACAACAAAAAACAACCAACAACACTTGAACTCATGTTTTTGTATGTTGGTTGCATTGACTTTTTTCACTGTGACGCTGGTTTTGACTACTGGGGAAAAGGAACGATGGTGACCGTCACATCAGGTAAAATCAGCTTTTTCTCTCCCTATTGTTGCTAAAAGTACACAGGTTTTTGTTCAATGTCGGAAAAACTGAATTTGAAGGCACTGAGGTTTGCAGTTTGGATGCCTTCACTTAATACACTGCGACCACAGGTTGGATCACAAAACGATGACACTGTAACAAACAGTTCAACAAAAGTTTTTCAGGTCATACTTATATGTGTAAGTAAACCGTTTAATGTATTTAAAAGATGGGGAAATCAAGACCATTGTAGGAGCTGTTTTTGTACAGTGAATGTGTTCGATTGCTTTACTGTGACGGTGCTTTTGACTACTGGGGAAAAGGAACGATGGTGACCGTCACATCAGGTAAAATCTGCTTTTTCTCTCCCTATTGTTGCTAAAAGTACACATGTTTTTGTTCAATGTGGGAAAAACTGAATTTGAACGCACTGAGGTTTGCAGTTTGGATGCCTTCACTTAATACACTGCGACCACAGGTTGGATCACAAAAAGATAACGCCGTAACAAACAGTTAAACAAAAGTTTTTCAGGTCATACTTATATGTGTAAGTAAACCGTTTAATGTATTTAAAAGATGGGGAAATCAAGACCATTGTAGGAGCTGTTTTTGTACAGTGAATGTGTTCGATTGCTTTACTGTGACGATGCTTTTGACTACTGGGGAAAAGGAACGATGGTGACCGTCACATCAGGTAAAATCAGCCTTTTCTTTTCATAATGTTGTCTTAAATGCCATAAGTACACAGCGGGGGGGAAACTGTATTGTAAACTTAGGTTTGCAGTTTGGATGCCTTGCGACCACAGGTTAGATCACAAAAAGTAATACTGTAGCAAACAGGTAAGCAAAATATTTTCGTGTCACACTTATATTGTGATAAAGTAAACTGTTTAAAAATTCAAGAAAATCAAGAGCTTCAGAAAAGTTGTTTTTGTACATTGAATGTGTTGGTTTGTTACACTGTGACTATGGTTTTGACATCTGGGGAAAAGGAACCATGGTGACTGTAACGACAGGTAAAAAACCATTTCTTCCTTAAATCCTTTGCAATGGTGATGTGATATTTACACTGTTTGCTTTTCATTTAAAGCTTAGTGGCTTTGGGATGTTTTTGTTGTTAAGATGTGGGTATATTGTAATAATGGTTTCTCGAGAAAAGGCAGCAAGGTAAAATGAACACTGTTAAGTCAGTCTTTTCTTTTTTCATTTCAATTTAAGTCGAAAAAGTTTCTTTCATTGCATTATTGATGCTTTATTTAGGGCGTACAGTTGTAACGCAGTGTGCTAAATGACTGTATGTCAAATGTGTTGTAATATGTCGACTTTTCCGATGTTAAAATAATTTAAGATAAGATATCCCTTTATTTATCTCGCATGTGGAGAAATTTGCAATTTGAATCTCCTTTTGATTTGGCCAGTGTATACTGGAAGGAAACAAAATATATATATGAACCAGTTTATTCCCGATGATTTCAGAAATTTCTTAAACTGCAAAAATGCTTTTCACTGCTGGTTAAAAGGGCAAAAGAGATAACCTGATATGAAACTTTACATTTCTGTTTGAACAAATTGATAAAATCATCAACTCTGCTTAAATCAGTTTAATTTCTTAGAACATGTTCATCTTGTTGCGAGATCGGATCAGAATAGTCCTCTATGAAGTAGAATTTATTTAAGATTCTGTCTTCATATGACAAAAAAAACTAACGATATGACAGAACCTTATTATACAGTAACGGGTTTTTGTTAGGGGTGCAAAGAGACTGTCAGAACTGTGATAGCTGGTCTTTTGACTACTGGGGAAAAGGCACTATGGTGACGGTGTCAACAGGTAAGAGTTCTGCTGAAATTTAATATGAAATGTATTTTTAATATCTTTTCCTGAATCTTTTTCCAGCTAAAAAGTAATTTACATTGTCAGATGCAGTAGTTGTATAAATAGGATCAAACGTTGGGCTATATTTCTGCACTCCATAACATTAGTAAATGGGCTTTCGTACTACGAGTTGAGTAAATTCAGCACTGTGCTACTACTATTCTTTTGACTACTGGGGAAAAGGTACAGCCGTAACTGTTTCATCAGGTAAGAACACTATTCTATATCATACGCAACTTCTAAAGGTGATTAGAAGTCGCGCATGTTTATGATGACATATCATCAACTCAGTCAATGTATTTAGGTTTGGATTTTTGAAAAGATACCCTGTTTGTTCATTGATTAATGCTCCGTTAAAAAAAGGTGGAAAAACCATTCTATTATTGACTAGTTAATTGTCTTATCAGTTATTACTTCTCTCACAAAATATACAGTTTTTGTTGTGATAACTGTCCTTCTGAAATATCGGACACTGTGTTTTTGATTGTATTGAGCAAAATTATATGTAGAAAAAAAAATTTGCACAGTTTGATGTGACTGATTTTATTTAGTTGGGGGTTTTTTTTTCCAGTTTTTGAAATGCTTTCCATATTTACTAAAATACCTGACTGATTCATGTTATGTACGTCGTCGTCGGGACTTGGAAGAGTTTCACTCTGTTTGCAGGACATTTGACATGTTCAGCATTTTGAATGTTGCTCCTCTAATTGTTCCCGTGTAATGAAAGTGACTTTATTTCAATGTTCATCGTTGAATGACACATGTATATATATATTTCTTTCTGTGTTGTTTCAGCCATTGCTACTGTGCCCCAGGTGTTTCCTCTGATTCCATGCAGCACTGAGAGTGGAGCCACCTTAACTTTTGCCTGCCTGGCCACTGGATTCTCTCCCGCCTCACTCACTTTCTCATGGACCAAAAGCGGCACGGCCTTGACTGATTTCATCCAGTTCCCTGCAGTCCAGGAAGGAAACACTTACACTGGCATCAGTCACATCCGAGTGAAGAGAAATGACTGGGACAACAAGGGCAATATCAAATGTCTTGCCAGTAACACTGTGGGGAGTTCCCAGGCTGCTTTGGTCATTCCTGGTAAGTCACCAGCTAAGTGAATTATAATTTTTTTTTTTTTATAATTTTGTTCTTTTGTTGTTGTTTTTTATGACTGATCTACTGTAATTGCATAGTAGGACTGTTCACAATAACTTTTCTGTTTTGTCACAGATGTACAAAAAGTTAGTTATCACCCATAGTTGAGTTGATTATCTGAAACGTTATTTGTTACAGGTATTACCTTATTACCTTTTTTTTAATGTTCTCAATCTTCACATGTTGATGAATGAACAGACTGATATTTGGTTCACAAAAAAAGGAGTGATACAACCTGCATTTAATCTATTAGCATTAATAAGTATAATACAATTCATGACAAAAAGACCAAGTGACAAAAACAGTTACTGCAGGTGGAATAAGACGGACAACGCTTTGCTTTTTCTTTCTTTTTTTTCCCCTCACTAACAAACTCTGTTTAAGATTAATATTTGACTCTTTCTCTTTCTATCTGCATTGTTTTTCCCTGGTGCCTGCTTCAAATTTGGATTGTACAACAGCAAATGACGAAAATAACATTCTTATTTATGTTGCTTCACAGGCAGTGTATATGCAGAAGCAAGAGTTCCATAAATTGTCATTTCAGTTACTTAATTATCAAAGAAAAGTTTTCACTTCAGCCGCATCATGTATGCATGTGCAAGCTCCATATCCAGTCATACCTTTTCTTTTCCGTTAACCCAGAATTAATTAACATTGTAACACATGGTCAGCTTCTGCATATATATCTATATTACTTCCAGCTTCTGCATACATATATACATGTGTCTCTGTGTGTGTGTGTGTGTGTGTGTGTGTGTGTGTGTGTGTGTGTGTGTGTGTGTGTGTGTGTGTGTGTGTGTGTGTGTGTGTGTGTTTGTTTTTCAGAGGTGAAATATATTTCACCGACTCTTAAATTGGGTTCCTCCACTGATGATGAAAATGAGGTTACCTTCTCCTGCGTGGCCAAAGATTTTTCACCCAAGGGATATAACCTAACATGGCAGAAAAACACAGAACAAATCACCGGCCAAATAGACCAGATTGAAACGGTTTCCAAAGGAAGAACTGGGAACGACACCACACTATACAGTGCAGCAAGTTTTCTCACTGTTGACTCCAGTGACTGGGTAGAGGGTACAACATACACATGTCTGTTTGATGGAAATTGGGGAAAAAACGCTATTGTTGTCAAGAAAACGGTGACCTACAAAGAGTCCGAGATAGTCTGTGAGTATACCATTACATATTCTTTTAACAATTTAATCAGTTTCCATCACAAACAATTTTCATTCAATGAATGTATCTGTTTATTTCCTTTAGGTGGTGGGTGCAGTGAAGCAGATGTGGAAATAAATATTGAAGGCCCCAGAATTGAAAACATGTCCATAAACAGAAAAGGAACTCTGACCTGTGAAGTCAAGGTCAATAAGGGAAAAGTCGAGAAGATGTTCTGGGAGAACAGCTCGGGAAATGAAATTGCTGACAGTCAGATTGTCTTCGGCAAGGAAAAGCAAGGTACACTTTTCCATTTTCTGGACATCACCTATGACGAATGGAGCAACGGGACACAAGTCGCCTGTGTGGTTTATCATAACAACATAATGGAGCCAGTGAAGAAAGAGTACAAAAAGTCAATCGGTAAGAAAACTACTCTGCAAGTATACAATAAAAGACTGTGTTTAATTCCACTTGTTATATCACAAACTACATCAGTTTTTTTTGTTTTTTTTTTGTTTAGAAAATATTCTCACAGGGACTTAAGGTAGTTTTATATGTGGAAATATGTCTAATTGTTTTTTCATATTTGCAGGGGAACAAACAAAAAAACCCGCAGTGTTTATGCTGCCGCCATTAGAACATAACAACAAGGTGACCCTGACTTGCTTTGTGAAAGACTTCTTCCCCCAGGAGGTTTCTGTCTCTTGGCTTGTTAACGATGAGGACACAGGCTCAGCATATGAGTTCAAAACCACAAGCCCCGTAGAAAGCAAAGGAGCATATTTCGTTTACAGCCACTTAACTCTGAACGTTGCGCAATGGAGTGACATTGATGTTGTGTATGGCTGCGTGGTTTACCACGAGTCCCTCTTGACCAACACAAGCAAATCCATTGTCAGATCCATTGGCTCCAGAACCTTTGAAAAGAACAACGTGGTGAATTTCAGCATGAACGTCCCTAACACGTGCAACACCCAGTAGATGTCTCCTTCTGTCTGGCTGTGTCTTCTGTTGTTTGGATGTTCCCGTTCGTTGCTTGTGATATTACCATGTGTTTGTGTGTGTTCGATGCAGATTCAAAATCAAAATAAAAAAAAAAATTCTTTGCAAATCCTTTGATGTTTGTCATGTTCAGTTCATGTCATCGTTTAAAAGTGGATCTTTTGTGTGTGACATGTTTATTGTATGTCTTTTATGGCATTGCTCAAGGGAGCTGATTTTATCTTGACTGAGTCCTACAAAGAACAAAAAAAACAAAAAAAAAAAACCCTTTGGCAATATTTCTTCATCTACTTTAGATAACTATCAAATAAATCTCATTCGTGTTCATATTGTTTGTGGATAGTGCAGCAACACTGCTTCTGTGACTTTGTGTGTGCGGCTGTTTGTCTCTACTGGGTCCTTCACCCCTCCACATACTCTACAACCGACAGTTTGACTCGAGCTCTACTGTCTCTGAGTCAAACAATGAATAAACACAAGTTCAAGCCAAGGGATGCAAACCACACCAATATTTCTGATTGTGAATTTCACAAGCAAGTCAGGATCATCAAGGGCAGAATTGGCTTAATGCCACTGATGCTCAGACCCACCGAGGCTTATTGTGAATATTTTGTAATACATAACTAAACATTTGTCTGCACTTCACTGAATTGACTTATTGACTAATGTTGGTGAACTCCCAAAAGAGGAAGTTATCAGACGTGAATAATTATTCTAGCTATTCGCCAAACCGAGTCTTAATGAAACAATTGCTATATCCTACACTTAGAGCACCTGATTGAAACAAACAACGAGTGGAACGATGCCGAGAGGGCAGAAGAGGATAACATGGCAAGCACAGCATTCACCTTCATCCTTCTCTTCCTCCTCACTCTGCTGTTCACCATCGGAACTACTGCCGTCAAGGTACAGATCAATTTGCCAAGCACAGATATGGATCAAGAAAAGAGTAGACAGTTGATTGTTTGGTACACTGACAAAAAATAACAACTATATTTTCTTCCAATAGTAGAATCACTGATTTGTAACATTTATGTCCAATCAAATTTGATGAAATCCTTAATTTCCTCATTAAAATATAAAGACACTGTTTCTACATACAGCAAGATTTCACATTCACAGTCATGGCAATTTATAAAATTGTTCAGAGGACTTACATTTGTGAACAAGTTGTGTTCAATAAATAATCTCAGATTTTCAGTAACCTGAAGGATTTTACATGGCTTGTTAGTTGAGCTTGTTAGCAATCTCCTTCAGAGAAGAGAGAGGACAGCCATCACTTAATTCAGTACATCGCAACATAGTTATATGTAATAATAACACATTATCATAAAAACTGCATTGTTAATGTGGTTATACAAATTGATACGTCAACTGTTTTTGCATTGCCAGCTCCTGTTGATCCAACCCTTTCATTCTTCCTTCAGTTCTCATTCGAATGAATAATTCTTAATGAGAAATGATGATGCACAATTACAGCACTCACCTTATGCAGTTTGATGCATGTTACATTTACTAAAAAGATTAAATAATATTTTTGTTTACTGTTCACTGTTATTTAACATTTCCGTAAAAAGTCCAATGATAATATTTATTATATACTGTTGTATTGTGCTCTGAAATTATGAGCACCCTTACACTTTTATATAGTAGATGTGTAATAACTGGTAATAACTTGGTCATTTTTGTCTATTCACATTTAAGTTTGCAATTTTCTTATTTGTCTTTTACAATATCTCTTTTCAGGTTAAATGAAACAAGGAGTGTGAGCATGTCTGTATGAAAACAAAAACCTGAAGGAAATATATCATAAACATTTTTCTCGCAAATTCATAGTATCATGTAAGTAGTTACAGCTTAATTTTTGTTGTGGTTTGTTTCTTTGCCTTTTTTTTAATAAAAGGTTCAAATGAAGATGAGAAAGCTTGTTCCTTCTTATTCTCTCTTTCACTGTATTTCCTGTAGTTTTACCAATATTCTTTTTAATGCAAATTCTTTTTTTTTTGTATTTCTCTAAGTATTATATTGTCATGTTTATTTCCAGCAGAAGAAATCGACAGTGTGTGTAACTCAGTGTGCAATGTGGGACTCTTTACAGTTGGTGACTTTTTGTGTCTATTATTACTGACGTGTGAGAACTAAAACCTTCAAGTTATGCAAAGCCCTGTTGAGTCTTTGTGACAACACATCTGAACTGCCATGAGATATTTAAATGTGCCTTTTGCTTCTCTTACTGGCACGCCACGCCTCACACCTGCTGTCTGTTGTGCTCCGTTGCTCCTTGCCTTGTTTCACTTCTGTTTATTTTTGCACTTGTCGACATGGTGGAGGGGGCTGGTTGTTGTAAAGCCTTCCGCTTGCTGCTTGCCCTGATCACTCTGCCCTATCCTGCTTAACATCTGTGTAACAGACTTCCAGTCCTGTCTCCACCTGAATTCACAACACCACAAGCTATGTAACAGTACAACTCTGCCATCTAGCCTAAACAAAAACACACTACACCTAAAACAGTTACTTATCAAAATGCGAAGGTATGTATCACTGTGTTAAGATTATTATTATTATTATTATTATTATTATTATTATTATTATTATTATTATTATTATTATTATTATTATTATTATAATATTATCATTAACTTATTTATTTATTTATTTATTTGTTTATCTATCTATCTGTTTATTTATCTATTTATTTATCTATTTATCTATCTATCTATCTATCTATCTATCTATCTATCTATCTATCTATCTATCTATCTATCTATCTATCTATCTATCTATCTATTTATTTATTTATTTATTTATTTATTTATTTATTTATTAAACTAACATTTGAAGTGAAACATGTGAACACACAATAATCTTTTCATTGCCTCAGAATCACGGACTGCCCCACCAAGCATCACACTGTACCCGGTGTGGAAAGGTGAAGTGGGAAACTCAGCAATCAGACTTATTTGCACTCTCAGTGGCTTCTATCCAGAAAAACTGAGTGTGGAGTGGCAACAAGACCAACAACCGCTGAATATTGTTCATAACCAATTCAAGATGCAAAGTATGGAAGGGGGGGTGAAAACCTTCAGCCGAAGCAGTGAAATCGAGCCAGATATGAAAGAGTGGACAAAAGGCAGCAGTTTTACATGCAAGGCTACTCATAATAAAAGTGACTATGAAAAGACAACAAGTATTTGTGAAAGTAAGTACATATGGGTACTTATTTATTACCATACAATGAATTTTAATAAATACATTCATAAAATGTGTTAAAATAAATGTGTTTATAATGATTGATTATGATTAGTCTCATATATACTTTCTTTTCAGTGCATGCAAGTACTCCACCTTCTATTCACCTGCAGACTCCCAGCTTCAAGACTGTGATGACAGCGACCTCTGCTGTGAAAGCAACATGTGTGATCAGCACTGTTTTTGATGCCAATGTGAGCTGGCAGATGGATGAACAGGTTGCACAAAGCGACGCCGTTTCCCAATCCAGAAACGCAACTTATGTAATCAGTGAAGTGACTGTTCCCTCGAGTCACTGGAAGCAACTGAAGCGTATGACATGCAGAGCTGAACATACATGCTTTTCATCTGTGGAGAAAACCAAAATCATCACAGGTAAGATCAACTTTCAACCTGAAAAATCGCCGATGGCCAGAAGGGACTTACTGATGAATCACGCTTCGCTTTGTTTTCTTCCTGATTTATCATGCAGAGCCTGACGTTACACCTCCAGTGGTAATGATAAGCAGATCTCTTCCGGAGCTTCTCAAGGGAGACAGTGCTGTGCTCAAGTGTGATATCACACAACTTTCCTCAGATGATCTCTGCATCACACTTCAGGCCAATGGAGTTGGCATCTCTGACAATCGATACATTGATGTTCACAATGGCCCGGGTATTTATTCAATTAGTGTACAATTCAATGTACCTACACAATACTGGAAGAAAGACCACAATTTCGCCTGCATGGTGAATCAAGGTTTTTCCAGCAGCAGCACGTCACAATCCTTTAGCAACATTTTTGGTGAGTAGAGTATAGTAGAGTTTATGGTATATATATATATATATATATATCAATGTATTCACTCATCAATATACTGATTTATCTATCATTCAGTGGATCCATCTGTGGAACTTCTTCTGATACCCAATGAAGACTCTGATTCACAAACACTCTTGTGCTCTGGAAGCAGCTTTGACCCTGAAATCAAATGGTTCCCTGAGCTCAAGAGCAGGTCGTCCTCAACAAAAGACACCATCACCCTGTCTGCAGATGGGCGTGTAGCAGTTACCAGTCAACTTCCAGTCCCTCGGACGGAGTGGCAAACTGGGACGGTCTTCACTTGTGAAGTGTCTGACAAGTCTCTCAATACGACTGGCAAAAAGAGCATCAGTGTCTGCTCAGGTGACCTGACAGCACACAACATTAGGAAATTAGAAATACAGTCTCACCATTCCTGAATTTTTTAATTCAAAAACCATTGCCCATTTCGCTTCGACTGATTGTTGATATTTTCTCCACATTTGCACTTCAGTTACTCCAGAATCGTCTCAGTTTGCTGAGGTTTATGTTCAGCCACCACCGCTACAGCAGCTTATGAACAAGGACAAGGGTCTGATGACCATCACATGCCTTCTCGTCGGTCATAATCTCAATGACTTCTCCATCGTCTGGAAAGTGGATGGTAGCGAATATTCTGGGGAAAATACTCGTAAAGAGCAACCAACGAGCCACAGCAATGGGACACAGACTATGCAGAGCATCTTCCAAATGTCAGCAGAGGATTGGCATGCATATAAACAAGTGTCTTGTGAGGGAAAACATCGATGTTCCAACAAAGGCTACAAGGCCCATATCAGCAAAAGCAGAGGTAGTGTTAGAAATATAAGCCTTATTTGCAAAAAAAAACAAAACAACAACTGATCCTTTGTTTTTGTTTTGTTTTGTTTCTCAAGCTCTACACCCACCAACAGTGAAGATAATTCAGCCAACTGCCTCTGAGATATTGGTGTCAGAAACCTTCATGATTGTTTGCCAAGTTTCTGGATTTTCCCCATCCAACATAATCGTATACTGGGAGGATAATGGAGCGAAACTTCCATCATGGAGTTACGTCAATGGTCCTGTGTGGAAGTACACAGGGAGCAGTGCTTTTTCAATGAGCAGTAGACTGAATGTATCCAAAAGTCTGGCCAGACCGACGTATTCTTGTGTTGTCATACATGAGTCATCTGAAACGCCTTTTCAAAGCACCATGAAGAATGATTTGGGTGAGTTGTTTATCAATTGCTTTTGCTCATATTTGCCTCAGTCTAAAAAAAAAAAAAGATGGATTGAGAAAAAAAACAAAAGGTTTATGATTCTTTTCTCAGCTTCAGTGACCCTCAGTGATCCGTCAGCGCTCCTGCTTCAGGGCTCTAATGAACTTGTGTGCCTGGCCTTTGGCTTCACTCCTGAAGCCATCAACATCACTTGGTTTCGTGACGGAACCTCAAAATTGTGGGACTACAGCACCAGTGAGCCACAAAGCGGCGCAGATGGAACATTTAGCATTCGAAGCCACCTACGTCTCTCTCTAATCGACTCTCTGCCAGGAGTGGTGCTCACCTGCAAGGTGACCCATGCAAGCTTTACAAAGCTCCTTAATCTATCCAAACCAGGTGAGACCTCGTTCAGTCAACTCATCCTTTCGAGAACGTGACACAATGCACGTGTGTTTAACAGTCACATGTCAAATACTAAATCACTTTTGAACTGGATCAAATAACTGTCCAACTAAAAAATATTTGATCACAGACACGCTGGAGCAGTGCGACTTTTTAGATCACATCGTCCATGCTGAAGTGAACCAAGATACAGGCGTGGAAACTCTGCACATGGCCTTCATTTTCCTCATCTTGTTCCTAATGTCCATTATCTATGGTGTTTTTGCTACCATGTTCAAGGTAAGACATTGCCATTTGCCATAAATTTGAGTAACAAAAATCGAATGTGACTGGATTTATATAAATCTCTCACCTAAAGTTAATACGATCCTGTGTTTCTATTTCTTTTATAGACTAAATGATGACAAGACAGTTCCCACTGCAGCCTTTTGAAGGTTTCTGGTGACCTGCCACTCAACTATTTTCCATTTCTCATTTCTTTTGTTTTGAATTTCTGGTGTTATGTTTAGTGAAAAAACAACTATATGTGCTTTTTCTGTGATTTCAGAATGTGCTTGATGTATACTGCTGTTGTGTAAAAGAAAATGGCACAAAAATAATAATAAACAAATGACTCAAATCTCAAAATCATCATTTTGAACTCTAGGGTCACACTGGACTCCCTCTATTGCTTGAGGGCCAAAGTCCTGCATGGTTCCAATGTCTCCCAGCTTCAACACACTTGATTCTAAAACAGTGTCTTGTATTCAGGCTTTCTCCTGAGAGTGATGGAAACAGATTCATTAAATTCGGGTGGAGACATTGACAACATGCGGGACTGTGTGGCCCTCCAGGACCAGAGGAGCCTCCTCTGCTATGCAGTGTCCTCAAAGTTCTCTAATTGTCCACAAGAGTGAGACAAAGCTCCACATGCTGCAGCGTCGGAGTTCCACTTCTATGTGAAATACCAGCCCTGTAGTCATTTGAGGATGCTGACAGATCGGAACTGGATGCACTATGGCCGTATGTGATAGAAAGGTGCATTCATCTGAAAGTACAGAGGCTCTTTTTGTGTCTCCTCTCTTTTCCATACATACACATCGACACACAGAGCCACTGTAAATCTGAGCTGTGTGTTTGTATCTGTATTTGTGTACCTTGTGGGTTTATAGGAATTCACATCTGGGAGGGATGACACCAAACACATCAAGGCTTACTATTGGCTACTTATGGAGTGATCTGGCAGAGTGTGTGCCCCTATTGGCTGGGGACCCCATGGCAGCCTGCCCAAATCTGTGACGCTGTTGCTGGGATGGAGTCACAGCATGTTGCTGCCAGTCTAAGTGCCAAGGGGCCGCCAGCGGGGGAAGCGGGGCACCTTGCCCAGCAGGCTGCCTGAGAGCGTCTCCCTGTCTGACACCCTCCCATCCACTTATGCCAAACGCCCTCCCTCTAGGTCCTTGCTTGACCCCTTCCATGGGTCTAAACAAACCAGGGATACCCTATCGCCAAACATCTTGGTACCTGAATCAACGAGGCGATAGTGGAGACTGGTTGTACTGAGCAGGTTAATGTGCCAGCCTGAGGCAGCACAGTCCTGAGATGAACATACAGCCTCAGTCAGTTCTAACTGGATAACAAAATGAGTACCCCCCACCCAAAAGAAAAAAAAAAAAAAGTTATCGAACAGAGAAGCAGTTTGCTAAGATTTCAGACCTCTGTCTGCAATGATAATGTCAAACAAAATATGGTCTGGCGGAGAAGCAAGCAAGTTTGCTGGTTGTTTGCCAACCTCTCCAAGGGGGCTGCGCTTCAACAGCCCACTGCTCCTGGTTAAGGTTAACTAAGTGTTGAGAAATATTTCCCCCCAAGGCCTCCATAAAGTATCTCTCAAGCAAACGTATCTTCACATTGTCAAAGCTTTGATACCAATGTTGCTTGCAATTGTTGACATGACAAAGGCAGAGGTTAAATCCACATGCTCAGGTGTAAGCACAAATGCATTGTATACTACATTGTGAATAAAGGTATCAAACTAAAGGGGGATTGAGCAACATAAAAAGACTATTTCATCCTTTACTTTAGATCATTTATCTTGTGATTTCACACGGCCTCACAAGTCTCAACCGAGGTACACAAAATCTTAAAACAATCCTTCAGAAACCAATCAACCATAACAACAGTAACATGTCGTGCTGTGGACCCATTAACAAATTGAATCCAGGTTTAATTTAAAGAAGCAGTTTGTTACCTCTCATAGTTAAGGTCATTTGCACCAGTGCCATCAAGAGCAATGGGAGGAGTAAAGTGAGGCACCATGTTGTTAGATTATTAACACACTGAAGCGTCATTAAAAAACAACAGGATTATAACTCACCAGTTCAAACCCTGGGTCCACACTACTTCAAACAATGAAATTTTGTCCATGTTTAAAAAAATTATGTTTCACATTTATGTTTCACATAGCTTAAAAAAAAAACAACTACCGTGGATGGCCTACAGCAACAACTGACCAATCTGAAGTGGCACTCTCACTGCTCTCATTTCATTTAGGAAAAGCTATACCTTTAAGACACGCTAAGAGGTTCTTCAATCAACCAAATAAGCAAAAAATAGAAGACCCTTACAAAAAGCATGTTAAATGCTGTCACACATAACTTCGAAGACATTGTGAGATCTATGCAGGATGGTAGGAGTAACATCATCCCAATGGCAATGGCATCAGTCATGTTTTTTTTTAAATATCTATTTTGGGAAGGTAAGAAAACTGGTGTGCTTAAGTGGGTCTTACTTCATCTTGAACAAAAATCAGAATAAGTCTCGCATTTAGCAATATACTTTCTGGGAGAAGGTTGGAAGCATTACTTATATCATACAAATTGCATAATAATGATTGAGGAAAACATTTCATTATTTTCATACAAATGTATTTACTGCTAAGTAACCTTATTTAACGTTGACAATTGGTTAAACCTCCAAACTCCTTCTTAACTGCAACCATAATGGTTTTCCCCATAAGAATTACAAGTACAAGTTCCAAGAATTTAAGCGCATTAATGGATATTGGTTTGCCAAAACATCATAAAAAGAAACATGTACACACAGACTTGTGGTGTCGTCCTTGTGGGGCCTTGACATAATGTGTTTCCTATTCTTTTACCTTAAAGAAACACAACTAAGTTTCCATAACTCTAACAACAATAATAACCTTAATAATCTTTTCAAAATACTTTTTTTTTGTTTTTAAATCAACACATAAACTCTCATGTGACCCTGTACTTTGGCTCTGTAGGGTTTGTGTGTTCCACGTTTTCACTCTGCATACGTTTTTTATAAGCACCGATTTATGTACATTGATTTAGTACTGTCTTCAAAATGCCAACCGATCTGTAAAATCCATCTAATCATCTTCTATACCCTTTGTAAGCTTCAGGTTGTGAAGGCTTGAGCCTATAAAAGGTAACGCTGAACATCACAATCACTCAGATTTTGTCAAGGAGGTTGTAAGATCATCTGTGTTTATATCTCAAAAACTAAAGAGCGGATCTTCATAAAAATTGGTACACAATTCCTTTTAATCAAAGGAAGTACCCGTTAAAATTATTTTGGTGGTGATCCGGATCAAAATAATTATCACAAATGAAAATATTCATTTTGCAATATATATATATTAATATATGAACTTACTGTGTGGAGGCCAGGGGAAACACATATGCAAGTTCATTACAAAAAATCTGTATTTTACAGAAAAGCGCAATAACAATTGGTTATAAGGTTGACTTCCGTGAACACACTAATTTACTATTTCTACAATCAAGAATGTTATAATTCATGGATCTGGTAGAGCTCAAAACTACTCAAGTTTTGTACAAGGCAAAGAATAACTTATTACCAGGTAACATCCAGAAACCATTCAGTGATACAGTGAGTGGCTATGAGTTTAGAAGAAAGTTAAATTTCAAGATGCCTTAAAGTGCGTACCACTCTAAAAAGCTTCTATGTCACTCTGTGGAGTAAAGAGGTGGAACGGATTAAGGACTAAGATAAAACAATCATCAAATATAATTCAAATTAAGAAAAGATATACGGGATTGATACTTTGACAAGTACAGCAGTTTATCTTAGTGATGGTCTGCTGGTTTAAAAGAAAATACTACATTAAAAGTACCAAAGTTTATCATGATCTTCTGTGCAATTGTTGGTGTTAAATTAAATTACAAGGGACTTTTGTCACCGAGTGTTTGAGGGGGAGGAGTTAATACATCTTTTTTACTTCTTCCTACTCCTTTTTGTCATACAAATGTGGATCAAGTGGGAAGTGTTGCTTCATTGTTTTTTGTTTTTGTTTTACCAATTCAAATTAAATGTTTCTCTTTTCCTTTCTTGCTTTTTTTCTCAATATTTGTATATTTGAAATAAAGTGTAACTCATTCATTCATTGTCTTATCTTGTGTTCTTTCAAATTATGAAATAAAATCATGTGATCACCTAAGTAAATAAATGATTAAAGGCAGTTACCCTTGGCGGGGTTCAGAATTCACTGATTGCCCTTGTATTGGACATTTAATCTGTGGAATGTGTATTTAGAGTACTTACAATATTGCTGGGGAAACAACAGCAACCATAAACATTTTTGCTGTTTCCTCCGCCTCTCTGTTATTTTTAGCGAACAATTATCAGTTCATTTCTGCTGTTCACTCACTCTGTTTTCAACCAACCATTGTTAAAACTGTTTGAATACGCTCACAAATGCGGAACTTAACTTTTACTTCTCAGTTTTCCGTTGGGTTTACAGAGCAAATCTGCACAAGTGCAGAGAGATGAGGCATGTTTGTATTCAAGGTCTGACAATCAGAACTATTCCAAACACTTTTGTATTGGCACTCACTGTTCACGCTTTCTCAAGCGCCAATTTCTTTTTTCCATTTGAAGTTGTTTTGTGTGTTTTGCTGTGAATCAAATCCCCTTAGTCTGAGGTTGTATGTTATGATTCTGTGATGGGCAATTGAATATGGTGAAAGTTGAACCTCCTGCGTACTTTTTGGACCAAATTCAAACTTGAACTTTGCTACCAAAACACTATACAAAACAACCATATAAGAAAATGTGATTGCAGAAAGTAAAACCATCTTTTCTCGAGGAAAGTGGTGTGCTTTAATATAGTGTGGGACTTATCGTACTGTTTTCACAAAAGATCCAGAATCTCAATAATGGAAGAAAGCTGTGTGCCGTATCATTAAGGTTTATCAATATTTCAACATTGACACAGTTTGCAGCATTTGCAGCTCTGTGCACCAAGACAATGAGTTTGAAAAGAAACAGCTAAGATGTACTTTAGGTGCATAAACTTTAAAGTATTTTGTTTTAATGCTACCTAAAGAAAACAAACACTCGGTCTTGGTTCATTTTCTATACAATCTCACACTACTATATTATATGCTGTCTTATAGTATATTTATCAAATGATGCTGTGTGATGGGAATCATTCATAAAAACATGACTTCCTCAATCTATTCTCTATACTGCGTAACCCAATTTAGGGTTGGCAATCTGTTGGAGTCACTCACACACCCACATAATATATATTGCCATCGACTGAACAACATGACACCGATTTATCGAAAGTACATGTTTTTAGGCTGGAGTACATGGAGAAAGCCCATGCATGCACGGGAAGGAAATTAAAACTCCAAAGGCTCTGGAAGCCATCCAAGACCCAAACACAGTACCTTCTGGCTATAAGGTGACAATTCTTACCAATTCATCACTACGCAGCCCTTACCATAATTCCACAAGTAAAGTTGTGTGTTTCCGTGCTCCCTGTCTGCATGTGAAATCTGACACTTCTGCTTACTCCACTTTCTCAATATATAAACATAAATCACAGGATGGATATTGGTGTGAATCAGTGGTGGCTCGATCTAAAAAAAATAAAAAAATAAAAATAAAGGCAAGCTTGTTGTAATGTGGTTTATAAACGCACTGAATTTGAATGAAGTTAATATCGGCTGAAATTGAATAATAATGAAGAGCCCCACCTAAGAAATGCATCACCAGCCGCCACTGGTATGAATGTACATGAAAGATGCAAAGGATATATTGTTGATCCAAGCCATGAGGAGGGTACTGTGAACTCGTTTGACCTCCACTTGGAACCTTCAACACGTGTCGTCGGTTGCTAAAAATCATGCCTCTGCACACTTGGAAGGTAAACTGTATGTCAGCAGAGATAGTGTGTTTGTGTAGGTGTGATAGGTGTCAGTGCGCCATGCATTGGGTCCAAGCACATAGGGTTTCGCTGGTTTACAGCCAGCCAGGGTGCGGCTTTATCCCTTATCCCTACTTTACATGCGCACAGAGTTCACTCAAGTTAAATGAGTGTGTACACACACGGCCTACTTTTCCCAACTCTATCCCTTCATATGCGGAGAGGGAAAGAGACAGACCCAAAAGAGAGAGAGAGAGAGAGAGAGAGAGAGAGAGAGAGAGAGAGAGAGAGAGAGAGAGAGAGAGATAGATAGTCGGTTTCTCCTCGCAGGCTGCTGCTGTGCCAATGCGCAAACAGTGTATGCTGTGGGATAGGTCTCCCCAAATTGAGGCTGCGCTCGGAACGATCATGCGATTGAATGACGAGCGCGTCATGCTTGTCTTCCTCCTCTGCTGCTCAGTGCGATCAGTGGCTCTGCGCTCCGCAATCCCCTGGGATACTGTACCGCCCTCGATGGCGCTGATATCGCCTCTGCTTTGGCACTGAATGGCCGTCCGAAGCGAGGGAACGCGGGGAGAGAGAGCGCTGCGTCTCCTCCTGTGAACCGAAGGCTCTGCATCAGCTTCCCAGCGCGGGGGTGAGTGTCCACTCTCCTCCGCCGCCGCGTGCGGCGTCACGCCGGGATCGTCTGAGGATCCAGCGGCGGCGGAGGCGCTGGGAGGGAGGGGGGGGGGATTTACAGTTAGCGCCATTAATCTTATTGTATGGGGGTGCAGTTGATAATAAACACACTCCAGCAGGATAGACAATTATAAGTTTTGGATGGGGTAAGTGTGTTACTTTGCACAATCCAAACTTTTACCCACCCAACCCTGTCCAAACTGTGAAATCGTCCCCATCATATCGATGCGCTGTTCGGGTCGAGTTTGGTTAACTTTCACGAGGCTTCGCAAAAAAAGAAAGAAAGAAAGAAATATGCGAAAATGCAATGACGGGCAGGTTTTTTGGTTTTTTTTTTTTTGGCACAGCAGCCCCTTTGCAAGCGCCGGTTGCAAAGAATTGTGCCTTGTTGTGCTCCCGCCCCCCCCCTCCCGCTCCGTGCCGCACTGGTTCCGTCTGGCTCGCCCTCAGCTGCTGCGTGTCCTGGGATGACCTGTTGATGTCGGTAGAATGGAGAATGGCAGGGGGAGCGATTTCCCCCATCACCAAAATATTTAAATAAGCAACATTTTGGGCTTGACAACCGGCGTCGCAGCACAGCTACCTCGTCCGCTCAGGCAGTAAGTGTCTTTTGTTTTGTTGTTTGATCGCGGAAACGCTTGACGTTGCGTTGCAGCTCGCGGGGCTGCGCCGGAGCGCGCGTGAGGTGGATGGTGCGCCGGGACGAACCCAAAATATTTAACAGGAGCGTTAGCTTAGCGTTAGCCACCTCGCATAGGCCCGCTGCGGATGGGAGAGGGCACCGGACATTTCAGCGCGACTTATCCACGAGGGGGATGACGACGGACCACCGCCGTCTCGTCACCTGAAACTGCTTGAAATTAATATACCTGAGGACCACACGCACCGGTACACCGCCGAGGTTTGTCCCGCGGTCCCCTCACCACATCTCCAGTCCCCCCCCCCCCCCCCCCTGTTCCCGGCACCTCCAGGCGGACAGACTGGCACACGGGCCAAATCCGTCCTTATATCACCCTCTTATCGTAACGTTTTCCTGTGAGGAGATGCACTCATGTGGCACTCATGGAGTTCAGAAGGTCAGACGCTGATGTCTGCCTCACGTCCAATATCTCAACCCAAAGTTGATCAGGCCTTTGTAGATTTATGTCTTGACGTGATTTGACTGGCACCAGCGATCCAGGAAAACCAGGAAATGCCTGGAGAGGGAATTCATTGTGTTACTCCAAACTAATCGTCCACATTATGATCTCAAAGCCTTCACACAACTGAAAAGTATTCAGACTGGAAGTTCTGGAATATGTTGAAAGTCCTGCCATTATAACATAACTTGAGCCCTTTCGATGCAGGCAAAATGTTCTTCTGGCTTCCTAAAGAAAGTCTTTAAGTGTATGTTTGACCTACTTTATCCTCCAGGCTGGTTGGTATGAGATCTAAGCCCTGAGGTGACTTTGGGTGAATTTCATTTGTACGCATTGCTGCACAGTATATATTTAATGGAGTCGAGACCTGAGATGATCCCTCTCTCATCTCTGCAGGCCCCATCGCTCCTCCTTAGTGCATAAAGGCACACATGAACACACACAGTCACATTCTCTCCCACTGTCAGGGCAAACTGTGCAAACACGCCCAGCTCTCGGCCCAGTGATTGTGTGTCTTTCTGTGCATGCATGTGTGCTTACTGCGGCTCGCCAAACTGTAAACAAGCAGTATTGTCTAATGTCTGTGTGTGACTCAGTGTGCCTTTTGTGGGTTTGTTTGAGTTTGTGTGTGCGCATCTGTGTTTTAGTATGAGGGAGAGGGAGCTTGAGAGAGACGGAGACAAAGAGAGCATTTCTCTTTACCCTGGAGCTTGGCGAGTTCCCAAATGAAAGGCTTTGGATATGATGGGGTGGCTCACTCCAGGCCCTCATCAGTCAGTCACACCAAAGTTGGTTGTATGCCTCGTGCAGGGTGGGCTGCAGTCCTCATACTAGTGTGCTGATACGCGCCTGTGTGCGAGTGCAACACTCGCATGGTCAAACCCATCCATTTCTTCAAAGTAGTAGCTTTAGCTATGTATGCACACTGTGTCCCCGTCTTTGTATACAGGAAAATACTTAGAACCGGTCTGCTTTAATTGAAGGTTGGTGGGCAATGAAAGGCCATGTGGGCTGATCATCAGATCTGTTGTATTCTCAGCTATTATTGTCAGGGTCATATACTGGCTGAGGGTACATAAGCCATGCGCATAGGAATCCGGTTCCTGAGACCATTGTTATATATGATACAATTAAGAAAATCCTAAGTAGTGTAAGAAAAAACACTGGTTTAGTACTAGCACCGAGTCTTTGCATGTCTTCAGAGTATCCAGCAGTCTGTATATACACAGCAAATGGAAACCTCTGTTTATTTCAACCTAATTTTGATAGGCGTAATGGGCTATAGCAGTCTTGGAGAGAATGCAAGGCAAGGGGGTATGTTTGTCTTTGGGTGTTGACTAAAGTAGAAACATGCTATGTGGTTTTTGTTTAGGCCACACACACACACACACTTTTGCACATAGAATAACAGAACGTGACCCAGTTATCCAAGGACACACTGGGTTTTATAGCTCACAGAAGACAGAAAATAAAAAGGCTTTTACTGAGCCTGCCCCTGGCAATAACGGCTACTGCAAGGCTGAAGTGACGTATATGATTAAAGCTGTGTAGATTATCCATGGAAGTTTCAGAAAAGTTAGTTTGGAATATCTGACTGCGGTGAGCCTGCCAAACGCCTTCAGTAGGACGGTCTGAAGAAATATTTGCAGCCAATGTCAAACGGCTATGCCAAGGAATATAATTCTTGTTCAGGAGCTCTTCTCTCAAGAATAAAGGAATTTTCACTGTAAATGATTTGGCCTCGCTGTCACACAATGCTTTCTCCCAGTAAAAGACTGTCAGCCAGTTCGCCCTATCGTTTAAAGTCAAGTTGACATTCCTCACCGTTTTTACTTCAGTTTTGTTTTCTCTGAGCTCTCTGCCTTTTACTATGACCTTGTTAGATTACACCCTCTCCCCACATTGCATTGCTAAACGCTGCAAAACCAAGGAAACAGCTTAAAATATGACCGTTCGCCTCACCAACATGAACGTGATTCTCAAAATTGTGCATGAAGATGCACGTACTCAAGTGTCACCCAATGAGCCGCTGTGCAGTTATATGCTCATCAAAGCAGAAATAAAACACCACTAATATTAAATGGTGAAAAAGAAAGCCGTCGTCTAAATCCATCCCTTCCTCTTCTTTAACGCTTTATTCAATTCAGGATCGCAGGGCCACTGGAGTGGACAAAGGCAACTGGAGATACAGACACGTCTCACACACCCTCACATTCATGTCCACGAGCCCGTTTTGAACTGTGGGAGGAAGCCGGAGGACCTAGAGAAAACTTGTTTGCTCATGCAGGGAGAACATGCAAACTCCACCATGAAAAAAACCCGGCCTGGAATAAAAAATGACAAGAAATAGTGACAATTTCCTAAAAAAAAAAAAAAAAAAAAAAAAAAAAAGGCCTCCCCTTGACACCCAGATTTCTACCGTCACTGCGGCCCACACATTGAAAACCAATATACCCCCTTATTGCAGACATCTCTTTTAGCAATATCAAAAAAAATAACAGAAAATTAGGAAGCTGTCCATAATTTGATCAAATGACTCCACAAATTGCAGATTCATTGCACCATTTTCCCTAAAGCCACTGTGTCAAGCTAAAAGTGATTACTTTTTTAAAGTTAATAATATCTGTAATAATATAAGAATAAGGTGCAATGTATTCACCTCTTTCTGTTCTTGTATTCACTTTTTTTTTTTTGTCTTTTTCTTTCCCATCAAGACCGTCTTGGTGGTGTGCGTAGGCGCACCATGGCCCAGACCCTCCAGATGGCGATCCCAAACTTTGGCAACAATGTTCTCGAGTGTCTGAATGAGCAGCGGCTGCAGGGTCTCTACTGTGACGTCTCCGTTGTGGTTAAAGGACACGCCTTCAAGGTACCGATGAAATATCAAATCAATACTGTTCTCATCCTGGCAAATGCACTTACATTAAATGTCAAGGGTAGAATTGTTGTCTTTTATTTGGGGGGCGGGGGGGGGGGGGGGGGGGGGTTGACGGCCAGCAATTTGTGGCTGTTTTGACAGCAACGCGTTTCGTAACATGTATTATTTTTTTTCCTTTAGTTACGCAGCTGTGGTGAACAATGCATCATTCAATCTCCAGTTTAGATACACTCTAACAGCTTTAATGTCAAAGTGCTATGTAATTATAAAGTTTACTTTCTTTTCAAAGTGTTTCAGTCTCTATATTGATGTCATATAATGTCCCACATCTCCAGTACGTCAAAAATGGCCTTTTCATTACTGCTCTTCCTCATTTCTGGTTTTATTGGAAACAAAAATGGCTTAAATTGTATGTCAACTTGTTAATTTGTCAATCTAGCCAACAGCAGTAATTCCTGGGTATATCTAATCTTAATTTTTTTGCTACATTTATTTTCTCTCCTCTTTGTATTTGTTATGATGGTATGTTAAGGAAATATAAAAAGTTGATAAGTTAGATGTACGCATGTTTTCTGGCCTGTACTGTTTTATATTAGGACTCCAAAATGTGTATATCCTCATTTGTGATGTAATCTATAAATTGGAGTTCGAACTAAGTGCTGACAGTGGCAGGTGAATGACGGCCTCGAGGTTTGAGGGGGATCTCGCGACCAGAAGGTTGCTGGTTTGAATCTCATTTCCGACAGATCACCCCTGTGGGTCCCTGAACATAGCGCTTAACCCCCACCTGCTCAGGTTATGTCATCTGATGTACCACTTGCACCAAATAAAACATTTGATCCACTGTGGCAAGCCCAAATAAGATCATATGAAACACCCTCTTATCTCCCTTCAGATGATTCAATTCGCCAGTTTCTATGGACATTTCGACTCTTTCATTTCATGTATCAAATCTCACAATTTCTAAGAGGACACTCTACCCTTCTCTTTTTGCCTCAGGCTCATCGAGCTGTTCTGGCGGCCAGCAGTTCTTACTTCCGAGACCTTTTCAGCAGCAGCAATAACGGAGGTGGTGGCGGCAACGAGTCAAGCCCAACCATTGTGGAGCTCCCACCGGCTGTGCAGCCCCAGAGCTTCCAGCAGATTTTGACTTTCTGCTACACGGGCCGACTCAGCATGACAGTGGGCGACCAGTTTCTCCTCATGTATACTGCTGGCTTCCTGCAAATCCAGCAGATCATGGAGAAAGGCACTGAATTCTTCCTCAAGGTAAAATAGTTTTAGGATGAGAAACATGTCATAGTCGTAAAGATGAGAAGTCGTAGTAGCTTGGTAGTATCTTATGAAAGAGAATCGTTTTGTTAGCTGGAGTCAGAGATTGGGCTCTATTTTCTCGTCTGTCACTGCGACCGCAAAAAAAATCTCCCCTCTGTAATCTAATCATTAAAAAAATGACAGTCTTCTCATTTTCTTGCATTTAAAAAGGAAAATAAATAAAAAATGATGAAAAATATTTCGTTTTTGCAACCTCACAAACCAAAAGCTTTTGACAAAAATGTAATTAAAGTCTTTGAGGCCAAAATCCCTAAACAATCCGATGAGGGTTCTTGTATGGTCTTGAAAAAGTACGCTGCCACAAAACTGTACTTTACATTCGTAGGTATCATCCCCCAGCTGTGACTCCCAGGGCCTTAACGCGGAGGAGGCCCCACCCTCGGAGCCGCAGAGCCCCGTGACGCAGACCAGTAACGGTGCGGCCCGGCCTGCCAGCTGCGTGACGCCGCTCCCTCTGGTAGCCCGAGTCAAGACCGAGCAGGGAGCCACCCACCCCGAAGCGGCCACTCCTTACTCGGTGGTCTGCACCCCGGTAGCAAAGCGGCTGTGGGAGGGCAGTAGCAGCCGGGATGGAGGCGGCATAGGCTCGGGGGGAGGCGGCGGGGCCCGCAAAGCAGCCCGTTATTCCCAGGATGCAGTGCGGGGCAGTGCAATCCAGAGCCCCGGAGCCCTGGGACTGGCCATGGGTATGGGCGCCACAGCCACCGGCCTGGCGGGTATGGTGGCCAGCGGGGGGATGGGCGGGAACGCCGGCACCAACGGGAGCGCCGCGTTAGGGCTCGGCATGTCGGAAGGAGCCAGCCCTGGCACTCTGAGTACCTATGCAAGTGATTCACCCATCAGCTACCATGACGATGAAGAGGAAGAAGAGGGGACGGATGAATGTGCCGAAGAGCAGTACAGGCAGATCTGCAACATGTATACCATGTACAGCATGCTCAACATGGGAGCTGCAGGTAACAGACTGACAATAGAGGTCAAATACAAGTGTTAAAGCATTCAATGGCTACATTACAGTTTTAAATGGAACTTTATCAGGTCAAAGTACAGACAAAAAAATAAAATAACACACTGCTAAAATATCTATAAATGTGTTAATATAGTTCAAGGATTACATCCAGCTTTGATCGTCATCTTTCCTGCAGAGAAATTTAATTGCATTTCTGGGTTGTGTTGCACCTACCGTTGCAAAGCCTTTGCTGTACGTCGATGAGACGTAAATTTAATTGTAGTTCTGTGGTCTTGTGTTTGTCGAGCTGCCGGTGAACGTGTCGAGGCTCTGCCGGACCACACAGAGACACGGGGTCGCATGCGAGGACGAGATCTCACGAGTCTTCCCGCAGAACTCATCGCTCAGATAGGAAACCGCTGTCATCCCAAACTGTACGAAGAAGGAGACCCTGCTGAGAAACTTGAGTTAGTCTCAGGTATGTGTGCTTTGTGTGTCTGTGTGTGTGTTTTAAGAAACCTTTATCCTACAGGCAAGGGTGCCACTTATCCCTGTAAACAAAGGAACGATGTTGACAATCCTGATTTTCATTTTCCCCAACATAAAACAAATATAAAATCATTTACTTTTGGGCGTTTTTTTTTTTTTTTTCAAGTGAAACTAAACTTAACAAAATAATCTCTCCTCACTGTCTTTAATGCCACGTAAACGTTCAGTCCAAGCAGTTGTGGGTCCAGATGACCTTTATGCACCTTTATTTTCCACTCTTTGGGGGCGTCACACCGGCACACGCAATCCGTCACTTTAATTGTAACTTGTTGAGATAACTGAATGCTTTCATGGTGGATTTAGCAGGTTTATCATTTTCCCATGAAGGGTGCTACCGAGTGATATCAACGTGCAACGCTGCCAGTCTTGTGATCAACGTAATGGCGATTTCGTGTCAAACTGCAAAATGTTTTATTTCACATTGTGATACTGTGATGTGCTTTCTCTAAGTATGAAACACATCTGAGAAGTACAAATGAAACCGTGTCCCTTCTGTTTTAACTGCTCTTTTCCAATAACGAGCACGTTTTGAAATAAATGTTTATATTTTATTGGCTACCTTCAAACCATCCACCATTTCTAAAAGATCAACCATCTGAAATGACGCTATTGAGGTGAAAGGTTATTTCCTAAAAATCCGAAACTTACAGAATCACAGTTCTTTTTCTCAAAATGCATATTTTTAAAAGATTCATTTTATTATTAGCACTTAAAGCTGTAACATATTAGTACAATGTAGGTTTTCTTATTTTGTCATTGCTTTAATCTTTCATGATAGTCTTGGATTTGTTTTTTTATTCTAAGTTGTATATTAAAAAAAAAAAAAAGAGTTGTTTTGCCTCCTGGAATATAAAGATGCAATTGTGGTTCAGCCACGTGAAGCCTTTCCCAACTTCGTAATAGGTTTAAAATGTCAAAATGAGTTTTAAAGGTGCAGATGAACAATTAAAAAGCAAAATTATGGTTGCATAAGTCAGAAGAATCTAAACAGGCGTAGGAAAGTTGGCATGAGCAGACGCATATTTGGAGAAAGCTGTTCTGGAGTGACTGGGCTTGGCACTGGCATGCAGGGCTGTTTTGCACATGTGACTTGGTGTGTTTATGTGGAAGACGGCGTGTGATGAGATCTGGATTACCTCACAGAGCAGGATTACACCTTCTCATTGTTCGCCGAGCTGTAGGAAAGAATTCTTTCACGGGGTGATAGTGGTATTTCAAAAGTAGTATAGTATTGAATACTAAAACAAACAAATGAAATCAAATGCAGAAAAAGAAACAAGAAACCCTTAAAAAAAAACAAGAGGAACAAGATCGATTCAACCCATAATTGCATTTCTTCATGTGTTTCTGATCTGCGTGCTCCTTGCAGGTACGTCTGTGTTCATATCACGGGCCCAGCTAATGAATTGTCACGTGAGCGCAGGGACCAGACACAAGGTGCTGCTGAGAAGGCTGCTGGCCGCCTTCTTTGACAGGTTCGTTCCTTCTGTTTCTGTGCCGCCGTCTATTTATGCAAGTGTTTCATGTAAAGTTGCAAAAAGCTCCAGTTTTAATATAGAAATTAAAGTTTGTTTTTGTTTTATCTGCCTGTGCAAGAGGAATGAGGGGGGGGGGGGCGAAAACAACTATTTCTGTTCTCCTCTGTTCTGCTTAACTCGTTCTTATCTTGATGCACCAGGAACACTCTGGCTAACAGCTGTGGAACCGGCATCCGCTCGTCCACCAACGACCCGAGCCGCAAGCCCCTGGACAACCGAGTGCTCCACGCAGTCAAATGTAAGTTTGCTTCTCGTCATCAACTTTTTTTATAGGGCAAAATTTAAAAAAAGAAGAAAAAAAAAAAACAACACAAAACTGCTTTACAAAGCGCTTTCATGAGAGACCAATCAGGTCGTGCACTGGTTTATAAGAGGTTGCCGTCTCAGCGATTTAAAAGTTAACTGTTTGCTCAAAGGCATGCAGATATTTTGCCCGATGATGTTGGCTACACGCATTCATAATCGCGCATTACATCATCGTCTCACGACACTGGTCAGCACATTGCATGTGCAAGTTCAATTGACCAGATTCAGTTGCTTCAAGATGCCTCCTACCTGGAAAAATGGAAATATGCATCAACATACATGACTGGCTGATAATTATCTCGCTTCTTTCCACAGAACATGTGCAGGTTTTAATGAGTGTAGATAAAAAAAAAACCATAACCATCAGTGCTGTAAAAAAAAAACCAACCTGTTATTATGTCACACCTTACAGTAATGATGCAGGTGAAAATAATCAATGAGCAGTGGGACGCACCCCCCCCCCCCCATTTAACTCGCTTATCAAACTGAATCCCTGAACTCCTGTTTACGAGGGGGAGGAGGTCCGTCATTAATCCTGGACTTGATAAAGTGAAGCTTCGCAGTGACGTAACAAAAAGTTGACAGTAGGTCACTTTAAGGTCAGGCTGTATTCTCTGTGTCGCAATACTGGTGTTTAGACTCTGCACCCTGAAATCAGA
Organism: Lipophrys pholis; assembly: GCF_963383615.2. Taxonomy (NCBI): domain Eukaryota; kingdom Metazoa; phylum Chordata; class Actinopteri; order Blenniiformes; family Blenniidae; genus Lipophrys; species Lipophrys pholis. The sequence continues at coordinate 8,996,192 of NC_137647.1, forward strand.
AACATCTGGAGTTATTTCATCTGTCGGCTATTTATTTGGCATCAGCAAAACAAGAATACTCGAGTGTAATGTTATTATGCAGAAATATATAAACAAGCAAACAGGCCCGTGTGTTTTTATTTAATTTTTTATATTTGTGCGACGTCAGTATACACTCTGGACAGGTCATCAGTCCATCTCATAGCAAACGCAGCGACACAGAAAACCACACACACTCACTCCTATGAGAAATTTAGAGTCACCGTTCAACCTCAAACACAATTTAAGACTGTGGGAGGAAACCGGAGTAGCTGAATGACATGCAACCTCCACACAGAGAGTCAATGACGATCACAAGGCCATTACACTCGAGATTTATACGTTTTTGCAGTGTGGAACTTTGGCTCCACAAACAGAAACAAATCCTATTTTTGAAACCATAATGTAGAAGAGAGTTGCTTCGTCTCGAGATATGATTGACTATCAGGAGCTTTAGTATTTTAGTTTTCTCGGAATTATATCAAACACATCCGTATCTCTGGTAAATGCCAGTTGTCTTACGGATCGGGAGACATTCAAGCTTTTCTCTTCTGAAGGACTTTTTCGTGTAAATCTTGCGTATCATCGTCCGCGTAAACTGTCTTGGCACCTTGCGTGCAGGTGATGCTGTGCTGGAACTTCGGCAAGGAAATAAACAAAAACAAAAAACCACCTTTGACTTAACAACGCAATGTGTGGTCCAGTTGTCAACATGAAAAGCCTATTATTTCCCCCATGTGAGCTATTCATTGGAAATGAGTCAACAAAACAACTGCCGCTTTGTTGCAGTTGCTCTGCATCAGTTGTGAAACGTTCCACTCATGCAGTTGAATCCTAATTAGGATAGTGTGCACAGAAAACCGACATAGGAGATACAAGTACTGCGAGTACTGCCACTGCGATCAACCTGAACACACAGCTGCAGAAGTTTACGCAAATAATCTGTGGACCGTTCACAAAGCAGAGCTGTCTGCTCCCATTATGAGGATTATTTATTGAAGATGTTTGCCATCCACGCCCACACTGTACAAAGCTTTGGGTATTATAACGGGCAATTAAACGTGTCCTAACAAGGTGCAGCACATCTTTATCTCATAAATACAATAACAATGGTTTATTTTTCAGTTGAAGTTGGCTGACAAGTCACATGCAGTTTAGTTTAGGAGCAGGTTTGTGTTGAGATAAAGTGGACGAAAGGCAATGCTTGTTTTTAATACCAGTTACATCTGCTCTGTATTTAAATGATATTAGTTTACAAGCGTTTTGATATGAATGGAAGCTTTGTAGCAGGTGTGTTTCAGGTTGATTTTAAAAAATTTTTCCCTCTACAAGCAACACTTGTTACACTACATGTTTTAGGAAGTGCATTAGATGTGAACATTTTCAGGAGGTATAATTTCTGCACCGACTTTTGCAGTTGTTGGTATTGTTGTGAAATCAGCTGACGATGGAGAGCTGGAAAAAGAACTGCTCCAACGACGCTTCTTTTTTTGGGGGGGAAAAAGATGTTTGATATTGAACAGCGTCAGATTTAAGACCACAGACTGGTGGTGAATGTCTGCGGGAGAAGCTGGCTTCCAATATGCCTCTCCCAGTATGAAAGTCCTGTGAGTAACATGTCAGTTACATGTTCGGTGCACAACAACCGATAAAATAAGGAAACGGCGAACATGTGATTGAGCACAAAACATTGATCTTTGCTCAGAGGCCCCGCCCCCATCGTAACGGGGTTGAACATTAACTTTTATCTGGAAATTGAAGCACTGCATATTTTATGACGACACACAAGAAGGACACAAGAATATAACATATAAGACACATGTTCTATAGGAAACTGCACTTCAGTATTTCATAGGTTATTCTGCTGCAATTGTCCTGGTCTGACATTGTTATATTATTGTATAATATAGCTCCAGATTTTGGATTATTGTTATTATTATTATTTTAAATATTATAGTCTTGTGGAAATATCAACACTAAATGCTTTTTGTTTTTAGAGATGTTCTGCTTGTGTTGTGAACCCGTATTTCTCCCCCCAATCGTCCTAACTCGAGGCGTCTTCCTGTTCTCCCTCCGGACTAGTTTACTGTCAGAACTTTGCCACGAGCTTCAAAGAGAGCGAGATGAACGCCATCGCGGCCGACATGTGCACCAACGCCCGGCGTGTGGTCCGCAAGAGCTGGATACCCAAGCTGAAGCTGCTGATGGCCGAGAGCGACGCCTACTCCGCTTTCCTCCCCGACAGCGTCAAGACTGAGGAGGACACCCTCGGGGCAGATCCCACGTTTGACGCCGCCGTGCTGGAGGCCGCCGGCAGCGCCGGCATGGAGTCAGGCGGTTCCTCAGGTGAATCGCTACCAAGTGTCGGCGGCGACGGCGGCCCGCTGTTCTGAACCTCGTAGTCCGGGAAGATTTTGAAGTGCGGGTGATGCACATACTAGTATTCCCCAGTTGTGCTTGCCTCCTCACTCTTTGGCCCACGCTGATCTCTCACATCTTGACCGTCTATACTACACTGCTAGGGGCGACTATTGTCGCCCGGATGTAACCAGGACATAAAAACGTATATTTTTTGCTTTCTGACCGTATAATGGGGTGGCGCCGAAGAGAGGGAGAACAAGAGGGTCTTTAAGTTCTCTCCTAACCGCCCTCTGTCTCCTCTTCTCTTTTGAAGGTGTGTAAGTGCATCCACTGTTGCATAGTATATACATTCCCCGATGTGCAGGTGTTGAGGAGAGTTACCGGTGCAGGCTGAGTGGACAGGCTGAGGGCAGGGGGGCGGGGCTTAAAGTGACGAGTATATTGAATGTCAGTGTCGGTGGCATTTTTTTCCTCTATGCAAGCCTGACAACTTGTATTCCAGCCTCCGGGAAAGGAACAAAAATTAAAAATAGATACATTATTCAAATGAATTAACACTACCTGCTCCTGCTCCTCCTCCTCCTCCTCCTCCTCCTCTTCACATCTTCCACTCATCACCGCGCAAATATTCTCCAACCCACCTCACATTCTTTGAGACCAGAGATTCTCGACTGTGTGTGTTCACTGTGCAGTGTCTTACGGAAATATATCTCATCTTTCTCTGTTTTCAACGTCTTTGGCATGTTTCACCGTCTGTGAACTGAAAAGTGATCCAGAGAGAAGAGTTGAGATCTTTTTGCTAAGAAGATTGTAAAGAAAATTAAAGGGCAACAGGTAATCAAAGATGGTCATATTTTTAGACGACAAACTATATTTATACGTGTGCCCATGCCAAGAATGGTGTGAGCAAATAGAGCGAGAGGGATTGTTTTAAAATCTCACTATTCAGCTTTTCTTTTTCTTTTTTTTTCCTTCTTCTTTTTTTTTTTTTTTAGAGGTCCTGTCAAATAAGGAAAAGTGCTATTTTTGCAGGAGTAGAATAAAGCAGTCTTATCATAGGAACCTCAGTCATTTATTTTTATCTTTATTTTACAGTAAAAGTGATTGACCTGCTAAATTTGACACACGTCATCCTCTCACAAAGGAACGGTGAGTCTGTTTGAGCTGGTTTGACTCTGATAAGCTTCTTTTTTTTTTTTTTTTTTTTTTTTCCTCCGGGGTTGTGAACCTGCAACAGTGGCCTCCTTTAAATGAAACGTTGCCCCACAATTTTGAAGATCACTTGTAGAAAGGTTAAAAACACCCCATTGATCTGACAGCTCAACAGATAGATTTGTCAGGGAACTATTGAAGAGAAGCTCCGGTGCCATTTTTTTTTTTTTTTGTTTGTGCAAATACAAAACTGAAGAATTAAAGGAAACTAAAGAAAGAGATTTAGGTTATTAGAATGTGCCTTTTTTTAAATTGAAATCCCCAAAACCAGAAGCTGACGGACACGGGGGTGTCAGGAGGAGGCGATATTGCTTGAAGCAAGCAGGTTGCATGGTACTATCTTGTGTCTGTGTGCAACATTTTTCTTTGTTTAAAGAAGGCAAGTCTCGGTTTGTGCAAATGTGTTTAGTGGTCCGTCGGTTATTCGTGTACCCCCCCACACCCTACACCCCCCCCCCCCCCCCCCCCCCCTTCAGTCTGGAAATTCAGAATGGGTTTTATTTGGGGGGGTTTGAACTGATTTTGCACCTTTTTATGAGCAGTAATTTGGTGGTTTCTGCACCTTATCGAGAAGAACCAGTGGTTCATGCACCTTTTGAGAAGAAAAAAAAACGTGTAGCAATCAAATCCCCTCGAGGTGGAACTTTTCCGTTCTGTTTTTTTTCTTTTCTTTCTTTTTCTTTCTCCATGCCTGTGTGTTTCTCATTTCGAGGCGGCACAAACTCCTACTGTAAATAATCAAGACGACTGTTGAGTTTAATCCCAAGTGTTCTTCCTTTCTGTTGCTGGATGTGTCCGATTGCGTGTTGAAAACTGTTTTTCCATGTAAAAGTCGATGTTTGCTAGAAACCCTTTTCGAAGAGGTCAGTACACGGGATTCATTATTCCAGGTGGAAGTTCGGACTCGGATTTTTTTTTCTTTTTTTTTTTTTTCTCTCTTCTTCAAAAGAGATGCTCTCACAGATGACTGAATAATTCTGGAAAAGCATTTCTAAAAAAAAAAAAAAAAAAAAAGGCTTTTTTTTAAGGTTATTTTTCCTGAGAGAGAGAGAAAGAGTACTGAGAAGGAATCGGTGCTTCCGGTATGAGGAAGTTGAGTTTGAGAAAAACTTGCAGTCTTACTGAAGAAAAGGAAAAGGAAAAAAAAAAAAAAAAAAAAGTGAAAGCATGATATACATTATAATACAACCTATTTTTTATTACTGCTTCAATTTACAAAATGACTTGACATAGACGGTTTTCTTGGGGACATACAGACAGAACAAAAAAAAACAACAAAAAAACAAAATGCAGTACCTTGAGAGTATTCAATAAGGGTAATAACAAAACAACCTCAGTTTTGCATACGACTGTGGATGCCAGTGGTGCAACCCTCCCCCAACATACCTCTACAGTATCTTTGAAGACTGTTGTGCTTCCTGTCCTTCACGCAGCTGGCGTCATGTTTCACTTCCACAAGTTTTAATCACGGGTTTCCGAATCATGCAAAGCGGCGGTTGAAAGGTACGCCGGTCCAGAATTTAATTTAGCACGCCCCGTTCATGTCCTCCATTTTCAGCAACACAGCGTGACGGTGTGAGAGTTGGTTGGATATGTTTGCAGGAGTCAATTAAAATGTAACACCTGAAGGTTTTAAAAAAAAAAAAAAACTGACAAGGAGAGATGATGACACCTAAAAGACATAAGAAGTCTTTGCAAGGGAATTGCGGGGGCTTTGAGATGTTTGGAGACGGACGTCTCGATTCCTTGACAAGGGCTGAATCGGCATTAAATCTTAAGATGATCCACGTTAGTCGTGTCACAGCTGCGCCTCACACGCTCATACCTTTTTTTTTTTAAACACCGGTTCAGGGCCCCGCGTTGCATTCAGTTGATCAAGTTGAAATGAGGCTGGTGGTGGAACGTGTCGGGAGTTAAGGTCCCACGCTCACAACCTACTTGCACAGTGCTCCATCGTCACCCTGGCGTGTGAGTGTGTCTCTGCTCCACTCGTTTTGCTTTTAGTTTTCCGAATTGTAATCTCCCCGTAACTTTCAAGCGTATGTTTACACTTCACCAAACGTGTACACACTTGAATGGATAAGGTGTGGCGCGGCATGGGGGGGGGGGGACCTTCTGTCACTAAACAGTACATATATAAATATGGTTATATACATGTATAGATAAATACTGTATATTATATATAGATGCACACATAGATTGTCTGTTGTGCACTCGCAGCATGAGGTATATATTTACCTGGAAACGGCGCTTTTTTCACAACCTGTGCAGTAAACGGTCTGCCCTCGTCTTTGCCCTCTGTAACCCTGTAGCACCAGTGGACCTCCTTTCTTTCTGTGTTCCAAGTGCCAATAACTTTGTGAAAGCCCTGTAACTGTGACCCAACATTATCAAAGGTAATTGCACATTAACAACTGTAAGATAAATAAATACAAATCATAGAGAGAGAGAGAGAGAGAGAGAGAAAAAAAAAAGTCAAATGAATTCAATAATGAATATCTTAATAAAAGATTTGTAACAATTTTCTCAGAGTCATTCTTTGCTGCTCACTTGGTTTTGTCCTTTTAAGGACATTTTTGCTGAGCCGTGACCTCTTTCTCATGGCGAAACCTCTTTGAAATATATAAAAAAAATTAACTAATAAGACTGAAATGAAGTCGTTTTGGTGATTTACTTTAAGATTCATTTAAAGCCAGACTCATGATAAATGTCCACAAAACGTTGGGACAATGTAACTGACATCCGGATGCGATGAATTGTTATTAGCTGATCTCATAAATTCCCATTTAATTCACAATAGAACATCGAGAACGTATTCTAATGAGGGGTTAACTTTTACCCATCCCTCAATCTCATGATACTGCTCTATCCTCCTCGGGGTGGGAGCCCATCCCAGGTGGTGATGGATGAGGACCCTTGCAGTAAAACGGCACAAATAATCCTTAAATAAACAAAATTCCAAATACACATTTATCAAAATTTAAATCAATGTATTTTTTATGAAACTTAAAGTTGCACTTTTCAAAGAAAAAGAAGTCAAATTCCCACCTTGTGCCTATTCTCACAAAGAACAATACAATGAAATTTCAGGTTACTGTGTAACTTTTAATCTTGTGTGCAATAAATTACTTTTCATCTTCTTATTTTTTTTTAAGTTTAAAGTCGTGTTTTTCGCCTGGAGGATAACCCGAGAATATACATTCAAACTCCTCACAGAAAGGTTGCCGGGCCCTAGACCACGTCGCTGCTGTGTGTCCCTGTGACATCATACATGGACAATATATGCTCTGATTGCACTTGCTTATCTCAAAGAAGTTGGGACGGGGCCTCGCTGTTGCAGTTTGGAGTCGAGGTAAGTCTTTCTTAACCGTGCAAAGCTTAGTTTGATAAAGAGTTTGCGATCAGATGGCTGATTAGTGAAGTGGCTTGATAATCATTGCTGCCACCTGCTGTTCAGTTTGGGGGCCAAAGTGCTGCTTCATGACTGCTCATTGAAAATCCATCCTCAGTGGACAAATGAACAGCAGCAGGTACTTTAATTGAATATAGTCTTGATGTCTGTTTTATTTTTACTCCCAATAAGGACCACACCAACCTGCAAAATGGTTACATTTGGCTCGCAGGCCTCTTTTTTTTGTGCTGTTACAGTTTTATCTCTATGCCCGTCAGAGCTGCCCACATTATAGATACTATACAAATGGATATACAATATTGTGAACTGTGTATTAATAACTAGCCAGATGGTTTCATTTCCTTTCAGCTATTGTATATGTGTTGTTCAAAAAATTTAAATGACAAATTCTGATTACACTGACCGCAGAGCAGTTGTCGAGTTTCCCATGTTTTATTTACATTCTACTTATTATCCCAATTTGTTTTGTTTTTTTATATTATTTGAGTCCGAACGACGTCATCCATAACAATTTGAGTCATTTTGGCATCCTTCACAGTGACGAAATGATATTGTCAGCAATGTTTCAGATTTAGTCGGTCTGACTTCAAGGGTGTGAAAATGCGCTGCGACATGTTTTCATGGGTTAATGTTATTTACTGTAAATCATTTCCATAAACCTTCAAATTGAAAACGAAAAAAACCCAAAACACCCTCATTGGTGAATTTTCCTCTTTAGGCACACATCACTACTCCCACCTGGAAGCTGCCATGCATGACTAATATGTTTCATACTTTGCAACCATATCCCACACAGCTGTTTCTGTCCTCGTTTGGTTGAGGTGTTGCTTTCGCACTTGCTTTACACCACGGTATGTCTCATGAGGCCACAAATGATTGGCATGTTTCACATTTTTCCACAGTATCAATTAGCTGTTATGAGCTGCGAGTTGTTAGTCACGGATTATGTTTGCAGGACAGTGATTCACCTTTTCCTCACCGCAAGCATACTTTATATATATATATATATCAATTGTACAACAATAGCACTTTCATCCAGAGTGTACTTGCTGCTTATTGTTTAGCTGGGATTCACTCTTGGTGTTGAGAGAAATGACACATCTCCCAACACACTGAATGTTTTGTCTTCACACATCCATTCATCCAGCCTGACCTTTCACGGCAGTCACTTCCATTGTACACCCACTGGACGGTTTAGAATAGAATTTTCAATTCAGCAACGGGTCTCCATCATATGATCAAGAGCTGTTAGTCCTGCATTACTAATAACGCTCTATGACGGAACACTTTTCTGGTTCATTGTTGGTTTCTAGATTTTCTAAAGGTTCAATGGGAGGCAGACGTTTCACCTATAAGACCCCTCTCATGTGAAAGCAGCGACAGGTCTCACTTAGAGAGGCTGACACAATCTCTACAACCATTTTCTAGTTAAACATTTCTCTCTCTCTCTCTCTCTCTCTCTCTCTCTCTCTCTCTCTCTCTCTCTCTCTCTGTGTAGAATTGCAGATTTCTCAACATAAAAAAAATTCTATATAAATAAAACTGAGTGAAATTAAATTCAACCTGCAGGGTAATACATCATTATTTAATGAAATGACACAGACAAAAAAAATAAAATAAATCCAATGTTTTCTACTTTTATTCTTATGTATACATTAGAACCTGTACTTGATTACTTTTTACTTACACAAAGAAGCTGAATTGGTACACCCACTTTTGATTAAAAGCTTCTTTTTTTTTAAATTTTTAAATATCCGTTTTTTTCAATTATGATAAATATTTTTTGCAAACTCTGATTCCTAATTACTTCAGCACTTTGCTATTCCATGGTACAAATTCTAAAGATTCACCCAGATGCATTTAATACCACCCTTGTTTTCAATTCACATAAAAGTACACGAAAGTAAATACATTTTGCAGAATAGCAATCCAAAAACAACTTCATATTTGATGAAAAACACCAGTCAAATTATTTTCCTCATAACTCAGTAGTGACCATGAACTTGCCAGGGCCATAAGACCTAATCCCACTAAATTGTGAGGAATATTTAATTTATTAGATGCACAGCTGCTTTGTTAACCTGTTCATCGTGCCAACCCAGAGAAAATCATTGAGTTCATGGACTTGAAAGCACAATAAGACATATAAAATAAGAAGAAATACATATACATTTAAAATATTTCTAGGCCTGTTGGCTTTCTCTCTCTCTCTCTCTCTCTCTCTCTCTCTCTCTCTCTCTCTCTCTCTCTCTCTCTCCCTCCGAAAATGTGAACTACTGACGCTATGCAACCTTTCCCCGTCCTTTGTGGGTCATTCTAAATAAAGAACACTAGAGGGCGGTGTTTAACTTGTTAAGGACACATCTTCAAAGGACTCACAATGTTTCCTATGCGGGTGTAAATTTCAAGGTACTCTGTATTTACGCCACATTAACAAAAAAATCCATTTCAAGGTCATTTGTGACCCCCCCCCCCCCCCCCAAAAAAAGCCCAGACTAAATAATTAACTTCGCCTCAAACAAATCTTAATCTGCAAGTAATGCAATGTAAGCTCCAACATAAGTCCGAATATATCAACAATGACTTCCTCAGTCACCTGGACATAGAAGGCAAGCAGAACTTTGGCTTTGAAGCTAAAACAGGGGGCCAGCTGGTCAGCATGGGTGGTCACCCAGGAATTTCCTTCCCTTTTAAGTCCACACTGTGCTTCTATTGCACCACCTTCAAAAGATACAGTGCGCTTCAAAATCCACACAATGATTTATTATATAATCTCCCACAAATAGAACAATCACCTGCATACCACAGATTCCTCTGGCAGGAGGTAACTGGAAACAATCTCGAATCTGCTGTGTGTCATGGATATATTCAAACCCCATGTTGAGTCATATTTCAAAGTCTATATCATCTGATTAAAATGTTTCTTCAATCCGTCAGTAAAGTTGAAAGAGCTCTGTAGTTTACCATCCTCATGCAACCTCGGGAAATTGTTTCTATTGACCATATATGGTCAATGGAAGTAGCAAACCCTGACGCAACCTGCTACTGTTTCTTTAAATGGCTGCAGGAAACCAGGGCTCCCACTCACGTCATGGGTTTTCCTCTGCATGGGCCACAGCGGCCGGATGTTCCTAATATGGGCATCTGTCTGTTTCCCCTCCGCCTTCCCCCTTTTCTTTCTTCCTTCCTGCAAATGGAAGGAGTGCACTGGGGGGATGGGTGAGACTAGAAGGGAACTGGCAGGCTGTTTTTGCAGCCCCACTTGTCTGTTCCAGATAAGTAGAGGAGTGGAATGGTATGCATTCCTCCTGAGAGACTCAAAGACCAAAAATAGACAGAAAATGCTTGCACGCTTGAGACCTTTTTCTGCAGCAGCTTTTGTTCGTCAAACCAACGACTTGTAGTGAAAATGCAGTTTCTATGTATGTAGATGATACTTAAAAGTCATGTTGTCATGTTCATTTAAGATTAATGAAAGTTGGGGTTTTACTTCTACCTGCAAAAGTTCCATTTCTCCTTTGACCTTGAAGGAATTTTGCTCATTATGATGCCAGAGTTAGGTTATTACACCCTACAAAGCCAATTTACAAAGTCAGGATAAAACTGAGGTAAAAATACAATATGTTTTTTCAAAGGAGATTTAAAAAAGACAACATGATCTTTTCATACGTCTTTTTGCAGTTCAGGCACATCATTTCTGTTACATTACATTATGAAACCATTTTGTGACGGGATTGCAAATTAAAGATATTTTCAAATCAAGCTATTTTACTTGTAATGCATCATTTCCAAAACTCCTACCAATTAATCCAAAATGTAAGTCAAAATAACATTCAGTTCAGTGCACACAGGCCAGTAGGTTTGCTCTGGAAAAGCACTGTGACATTATAAAAGAGTCCAATGTTCAAATAGTAATCGACATGTTGTAACCTGTTCATATAACCTGGAACATGGAAGCAGGGAGGTGAAAAACAGCTTCACACATTCTTACGAGGAAATGATCTCAATCCTTTAATGGTCTGGGCATGGTTATAATAAAGTATAAGTATATAAAGTAAATCATTGTGTGTAATTATGAGTATAAGTGAGTATTGAGAATTGAGTATAATTACACTTATACAAGTCACTGCTTAGAGATGTTAACATTTAATATTACTTGTTTAATTTTTATTCGGTCTATTCTATAGATATTTCAACTTCTATTCATGCTGCGTGTTCAATTCTATGTGGAGCAAAGCAATAAAGAATTTCCCTCTGGGATTAATAAAGTATTTCTATTCTATTTTATTCTATTGTTAAAAGGAATAATCTTTGACTTTGTGTGTAATATGAAAAATGAAATGCGAGATTTTCTGGTAGTTCTGTTAATATAAAGAACATGCAGACTACATGCACAACACGTGTGTTCTTTTTTTTTTTTTATAACTTTATGTGGGTAATTCATCTGTTGTTACTGCATCTTAATTTCGTTAATGAGCCTACAACTCCAGTGTCGTGTTGGATTAGAAGTGTTCCTCTGGTTCGTGGCTCCCTGCGCCACTAATGATCTTTCTTTTGATCAGAGTGTGTGTTTACAGTTGATCATTAACCAGGTAAGTGCACATTAGCAGGTCTCACAGCCGCTGCTGTCTAACCGGCTGTCACGCAGTGGGCGTGGCCCCGTGCCGTGACGGCCGGGTGACGTCAGAGAGGTTATAAGTACTGGTCCCTCGCCCTAACGGTCTGTATTGTGTCTGTTCGGGAAATCCAAGGGGAGCGACGATATTCAAATCCTACTTCGGCTTGTTTGTCCAACAACAACAACAACAACACAAGTGGTAACATGGAGGTCAGCGCGGAGGCCAAGAGGATCATGGTGGTGGCTCTGGGGAAACTGTACAGCTCGCGCACCCAGCGGGGGGGTCTCCGTCTCCACCGGAGCCTCCTGCTCACTCTGGTTATGAAATCCGCCCGGGACATCTACCACGCGGCCCAGCCGGCCGCCGAGAGTGAGGCGTCGGACTGGGAGGAGCAGCAGCACCAACAAGAGCCCGCGGGAGACATGAGCACGGAGCCCCGCGGCGCCGAGGACCTCCACACCGCTCGGACTCCCCCCGAGGAGGAGGCCGCGGGACCGTCCGGGGAAGCGGAGCCGCGTCCCGACGCGCTCACGCGCACCGGAGCGGAGGAGGACAAGGAGAACCTGCGGCCGCCCGGTTCACCTCAACACGCCCGGAAGCGGCGGGGCAAAGCGGCCGCGGAGCCAGACTTTCTCCCCTGCAAGAAGGCGAAACTTGAGCCGGCGAGCAGCCCGCAGCAGCTCGTCGTCAGCGCCGCGCTGGTGGACTACGTGATGTGTGGCAGTGAACTGGGCGCATCGACCCCAACCCCCATTCCCATGCAGAGAGCCATCGCGGCGTGTTGAGCCCGCACGTTAAACCGAGTTGGGAGTTTTTAACAAGACGGGACTGGACGCTTGAACACGTCCCGCCGTGCGTCTCTTCCCCTGGTCTGGAGTTCCGGTTCGGAGGGCTGGGAAAGTTCGCCCCCCAAAAAGTCCCGAGAAATGACTGAGCAGTGCCGGGAATTTACGCGGAAGCAGCCGAGGAGACGCGTTGCCGTCCCTCTGACTTTTGGCCTCGATATGGGTCTACCGGGCCAGAGGCGGAACTTCAGGTTCTGACTGCCTTTCATGAACATTTCACACAAACTTTCTGTTTAAGGACTTTATTTGTCATCAATCTACCGGGTTGATGCCTACAGGCTGAATGAAGATGATACATGTGTACAGCATTCAATGATTACAACTACCTCAGTATTTATTAAACACTTTTGTACTTGAATCTGAACTTGTGTGTTGTTTCCACTCATACTTGACACAGATCAGCGCATACTGGCGACTGGAGGTGTGGTGATCCCTTACAAACCTGTGGTAAAGGTTTTTGCTCCTGGTTCATAAGGAAAGTGGCATGTGGATGTTGAGGCCTGACAGGAAACTGGCCTGGGTGTGAAGAAGTTTGTTTCCTTCCCCCACGACTTCACATCCCCCACACTGATTTGCAGAACAAAAGCTGGGACTATAATTCAGGAGTTGGTGCTCAAAAGAATGAGAGGGGGAGGCTGCAAAGCCATTGACTGACCAAACACCCAGAACAATTGGGGTCCTGTTGCTCTGTGAGATGTGTATTGCTGAAGTTCACATGGCAATCCCATTTATTTTTAAAACAATTCCACCATTTTAAATAATGGGCTACAGTTTTATTGCACGCCAAATAATCTGTTCAGGTATAATCCTGCGCTGAAGCTTTAGTAATTACACAAGAGTCACGTCTTTCATGTTGACTGCTTGGTAAAAATGATTACTATTTTTTTTTTAGCGTCAATTTCTGATTCCAACGGGAAGGCTTAGAAAAAGCAGTGCGAAATCCAGTGTGTGCTCGTGGGGGAAGGAGCTTAACCCAAGAAAACAGAAGAAGGAATGTGGCAAAGGGGGGGTCGAACCCTGTGAGTCCCCCACTGCGCAGCTTATTCTTCCGGCTGAAACCGGAGCACTCCGTCTGTGTACACAGGAGGAGGGCCCGGAACGGTTCAGACATGCCTGTGAAAAAAACACACGAGCGTTATGCGCGTTAGACACATACACCCATTGACCTTATCTTGAGGGAGCATGTGTTGGCCTACTCAAATCCAAGCACTTTCCTTCAGCTCTCTCTCTCTCTCTCTCTCTCTCTCTCTCTCTCTCTCTCTCTCTCTCTCTCTCTCTCTCTCTCTCTCTCTCTCTCTCCGTCTAACACAAAAGCTCATTGTGCTTGAATATGCTGACACATCTATCTTTCTCCTAACGGAAGCACAAAACAGTTTCGTGAATCCCCAGAAAAAGATGAATTTATTTGGAACCGTTTTCTTCTTCCCCCTGTCACGTGTATACCTATGCGGTATATTGTTATCATTATATCGTCTCTCTAGTCCATACACCAGTGGAGAGAGGTGCCATGTAAGGTGGTTATACACTGTCATATGACGCATGAAACTGGTAATTAAACCACTGATCGCAATCTCCTGACGCACGGGTCCCAATCATCATATTCTCTCCAAACCTACACTAATCCGTGGAGTATCACCACAGTGGAATGAGATGACTATGTCTTGACGGCCACGTGGTGGCGAAGTGGTTGACCTCACCGTGAGAAAGAGGCGAGTTCAATCATCTGCCAGGTGCCTACTTGTGTTGGTTTTTTTAATACATTACACAATTCAAAACCCTGCTTGCTAAGTTGACTGATGACTCTAAATTAGCTGTATGAGTGCTGTGTGTCGTGCACATACTGACTGGTGACCTGTTAAAGCTTCACTCTGCCGTTCTTTCCATTGCAAGTTAACACCAGTCCCCCCACTAATGCACCACTCAGGTCAGGTCGAACCAGAAAGCGCATCAAAACTGGGCCTACCGTCATCATGCACTTGGGGCTGCATTTGTGTGAATATGCCATAATAACTCATGTTGTGTGGTTGGTCATGTTTCCAAAGATGGTTTCACAATGGGAGTGAATCAAGAAATGTTCCCCTGCCAGTAGAATTGTCTGTACATAGTTAATGAGACAGTACTAAATGACAAGTGTAATGACAATTTGTCGTACCAGGACTCAGCAATTTCATAATCACATCAGTGGAAACTGACACACACAATGCCTTTAAAAAAATATTTATCATTGCCAGATTCCACTCATCCATGCATCCATCTAGAAAAACCTTATTCAGATCGTACGAATGGAACTTCTATCGACAGAAAATCCAGCCTACGGTGCAAATTAAAGTCAGAACTGGCATTTTACTACATTGCTGACATCACAAGGATGGCAGCTGATCTACGGCTGCAACTTTCATCAGGAAAATTCTGCCATGGGCAGTGTAATGTCCATCACAGACTGCAATATCTCCTGATGCACCGACCCACGATGTGAATTTGATTCAGGATTTTCATGTCACTCGATGGCTTCATGCCATTAAGGACTACACCTGAATTCCACACCAGACTGAAACCAGGGGATTGTACAGGCCATTAACCTATACAACCCGGATTACAAAAGACTTTGGCAGCAGTAGTGTACAGGCATAGGCATTAGCAATGTTCCCATTGGGGTTTTTATGAAGAGAGAATCATGTCTCCCCAAAAAAAAAAGACTCCAGGAAATACATGTAGCTTCAGAAGATCACAACCAACTCTTGTGTAACTGTGTTTTCCCTGCGACTGGTTACTTCACCCGTACTTAACTCCTAGTCAGCTACGGCACAGAGAGGCGGACAGATGAAACTTCTCCACATGCATCAGATGCTTCTATGGAATGGGGAAATTCTCATATGACAGCGGTTTCGCAATGTTTCGCACAAAAGTGGAAGGAAACATCGCGGTTGATCACAAGCAGAAGTCGTCTCCGGAAAGAAGAGTTTTCCACCAAAAGAAAAACGTGTCACTTCCCCATTATAGGCAGAAACAAATAAAAACTGTCACGTCTACTTTTGTAAGATTCATTAGATTATCATTCGATCCAAGAAATTATCTTTTTTAGCACGTCGTTCGGCAAAGTATCAGATAATAAAACCAAACAACACACACACAAACACACTCGGGAACTCTGCAAACAATAAAAAGAGACAAGGCACGGTGCATTCTCTCTGGATTTTATTCTTTAGGAAGAGTTCTGTTTGGAATTACAAAATGCACTGGTAGAAATAGCGGTGAAACTGGTTGAGAGTGCGACAGGTAAGAGTGTGAGAGAGAGAGAGTTTAGAGAGAGAGAAAGAGAGAAAAAAGAGGGAGTGAGTGAGAGATCAAAGGTCCAACAGCCAGTTAGAACAAGTACATCATCAGATTTGGCTGGGTTCTGCAACCTCTGACCCCCACACAGAATTAGAAGGGAAAATACACCATCTTTTGAACTGTACTTCCTTTTCTTTGTATTTTATTTTATTTTTTTCATTAAAAACAGTTCTTTTTTTCGTGGTGTCCTGAACATGGTTGTGTTGTGCCTCAACCCCATGTAACAGAAGAAAACAAACAAGACTTTGACTCCCACCAAAGTCTCTTTTGTGTTTTTACTCTTTAGACGTTTTTTTTTTTTTTTGGTTCTTTTTTTATGCTTTTTGTTCTCAAAAATAGAAGGAAAAAGGAAACATTGCTTTTTAAAAACATCTATCTATTTATATATCTTTTTTTTTCTTTTTTTTTTAATTCCTCTGAATTAGTTAATCTGCTTTTTCTTTTTATGTCCTGAAGATGACTTTTAACCCACGGTGTGGCATGCACATAGCACATGCATTTCTGGAACTAGATATTTTTTTTTCCATTTTTTTTTTCTTTTAAAGTCTTTTGTACTTAAAAAAAAAAAAAAAAAAAAAAAAAAAAAATCTTTTTTTTTTTTCTCCCAGTAGCGACTTTACATTGCTTTTTGAAGACTTTGTGTAGTTAATCAGCGTGTTAGTGGATTTTACTGCAGCATATACACAAAGATGAAAGGTGAGCGTTGAGGGGCTTTGCACGTTTCATTCAGAGGGTCACTGACATCACATACGCACGCTCACACACTTAATGCACACACAAACACGGAGTTGAAGGTCGCTACAGTGACATGGCTAAAACATCTTAAGAGTTTAAAAGGATTTCTGGAGACAAAAATATAGAAAATGAACGCAGGCAGGTAAAACAAAACACTAGAATTTGTCAGAAACACGCTCACTTGTGTACATACAGTACATACACGCAAAAAACCCACTTACTCACACCACAACCAGGAGCTACATACCTAGTGTGCTTTGTGATTTCTTTTTTTTTTTTAAGTGTAGTGATGTGAAAAATAATTGTCTGTGACATTCCACTGAGGTTGGAAAGACACTAATAGGCAGTTTTAATTTTTTTTTTTTTCTTTTTTTTTTTGATGCATTCTCTGGTCAACGTGTGATAGGCCTCCAGGTAAAATACAGGTCAAATAAACATAACATCAGGTAAAAAAAAAAAATATATATATATATATATAAAAAAAAAGTGGGGTGAGGGCTGACAGTGGTGTGTGTTAGTGACGAGTGTTGATTCGAGGCACACAGAGAAACACACACATGGAAATAAACCTCATACAAGAGTGATGCACACAGAACGCAGGGGTTTTTTCCAGGACTGTGACGAGGCTCCTTAAAAAAAAATGTATATCCAACCTATCTGAACTGTGCTACAATGCAGTTCAGTCACTTGTGTTTACACAGGTCTGGCGGCGTGCGAGTGAGAGAATGAGTTCAAAATTCATCCCCGGCGCACCGAGGCTATAAAACACTTCTGAATCAGAGGCACAGGGAGCAGTAATGAAGAAAAATCCCAAACCACACAAGTGAAACGGGGTTGTCTTAACAGCGTCACCTGAAGGTCACGAGTGGCGGTGAAACTCCTCTATACCATCTGAAGGACAGGGAACCTACAAGATGAGGCTTTGTTTGGCAAATCTTTGTCAAATGTACTCGCCTTTCAAATTCGAAACAACTGCTCACTGAAGACGTTGACAGATCCACTGTCTGCCTTTCGAGATGTCATGTTTGTCCTCATTCTCACACTGCATCGCTGTGGATCCTACGCTCCACCTCCGGGTTGGAAAAAAACGATCAGTTAATCTCAAAGAATCAAAAACAAACGTACAGAGGAAAGTATAAGACCAAATATGGAGAATCTGTCTCATTGTTACTATCATTGTGATTTTTTTTTGTTCTTTTTTTTCTTGTATCGGTTTCCCCATTATTACAATCAGTAACAAAGAAAACAAAGATGAAGAGTTTCTCTCCTTTCTGTGCCTTTCTATTGGTCTCTTTCTCTCTGGTCCCTCTGTTTAAACCCCAAGCCCTGGAAGACATTGAGATGTTACTGATTTGTCACACTTTTGACGCCACTTTTTTTTTTTGTTCTTTTTTAAAAATCACATATAATACCCTGCTTTCCATTTTAGCCTTACAACCTTAGCTACAAAAAAGTTACTCTCACAAAAAAAAAAATTAAATATTATGTGCAATTCCAACTGTTTCAGTGGCAGGCATTTGGCACAGAACAGACAGTAGACAAGCAAGCAAAAAGTAATCACTTTGTTCCCTCTCAATCTCCCGATAGCCTTTTGTATTTTGACTTTTAGTGTAAATTAAGGTACAGAGAGAGGAATGTCATTCAGAGGAGAGAGAGAGAGAAACAGAAAGCGTTTATAACAAAAAGAGAGAAACTCTGCAGACAACAACAGAAAGGACTGAGGAATATCTCCCTCCACAGACAGTAGATTCTCATTGTTGCTATTATTAGTATTTTTTCGTATCATTCATGCAGGATTTCATAGGGGGGGGGTTGGGGTAACAACTCCGCAAGTCTAAAAAACGAAGCTGTGTGGGGTGCAACAGAAGATTCAAGCTTCAATGTTTTGAAGAAGTAGAAGAGAGGGAGGAAGAAGAAGAAGCAGCTGCAGGAATAGAAGAAGAAATACTGCAGAAAACAGTTACTGGTTTTTGATTTGTTTTTTTTGTTTTTTTTGAAACCCATCTCTACATTTTTGTTTTTCTTCTTTCATACGTCACAGGTTGAGGTTGGTTAAATTGTTTGTTTCTGGGAGGAGTGTGTTCTCAGTGACTGTGGAAAAAAAAATTCCCAACACACACCCCTCCCCCCCCCTACCCCATCTCCTCCTTTAGATTTCATCAGAGGGACTCATCAAACCTCGTGCAATGCTGCCCAACTCTCCCATCCACTTAGCCTTCTCACCTCATACAGGCGGACGGCTCCTTGTCGGTTTTGTTCTTATTTAAAAACACAGATGATAAAACTCATCAATATTCAACTGGTGGCTGGGAGGGTTGGATTTGATTCTTTTTGCAGCTAACTTAACAGAAGTCAGCTTGGACAAGGGGGGAAAAAAAAAAAAGTGGACGCTCTTTTGTCTCTGACTATAAAGTGTCATCTGTCGAGTCGCAACTCTTGACATCTTGTAAGTGGCTATAGCTCATTGCCAGAGGCATAATTTAAGACACAAAGACTAGTGTCCATCGCTCCTCCCTCCTGCATCCTCGAAACTGCAATCGGAGTCTCATTTGACATCAAGTGAGGATCAACAACAATGTGAGCAGAATGTGAGCGGTAGTTTGTCATCTCCCCTCACGCTACTTGCTTCTCTACATTCTGCCTCAACATTCTTGTTCCACGCCTCCATCTTGATGCCTTTCCTTTCTGTAAGCCCACCGACTCATGCCAAGCAGTGGAGAGAGGAAAAGATTGAACTGACAAGAAAGAAAAGTCGTGGTTTCCCTTGGCAGTCAGTGCTCTGTTCAGAGCTCCTCATCTTCTTTCAGTCCAATTATCAATCATTCCTCCTCGGTACGTCCCTCCCCACTCCCCAGAGGCTAGCACCAATCGTCGTCCTCCGTCTCGCTGTAGGGTTCATGCAGGCCCTTGCGGGGACCCCTTGGATGCCCAGCTGGAGGGGGAACCTTGTGGGGTCCAGTGTGTGGGGGTCCGTGAAGATGAGTGGAAGGCGACGAAGATCGGTAGCCGTTGGGGAGGCGACGCTGGGCTGCAGGTTGGACCTGGCCCTGGACAGGCCCCGTTAGGGCAGTGGTGGGGGGAGGCGCGTGGTGGGCAGTCCTCGGCGAGGTACGAGTGGGCTGTGGGTGGGGATTGTTCACGGGGTGCGGTTGTGGTGGGGGGATCGGATGAGGGTTATGTGGCTGCGGTTGTGTGGGTGGTGGCAGTGGGTGGTTGGCCAAGGCGTGGGGGTGGGGGTTGCCGCCCTGCATGGGGCTCGGCTCATAGGCAGGCGGTTCATGGTGGGGCTCGTAGTCCTGGTAGTCCTGGTTGTAGAAGCAGCCGTCACCTTCCACAGAGCCACCCCCTCTACCTGTGTCCCCCCAGCGAGGCGGAGGGTGATGACCCTGGCGGGTTGTGCCATGGTGGGCCATTGAGAGTCCTGCTGGGGGAGGGCCCTGGCCTTGGGGGGGCTCTGGAGAAAAGCGCTGAGTGACAGGGACTGGGGGTCTGCCCTGCGGCCCCCCGGGAGGTGCGGGCACGCCCTTACGGACTACGGGGGAGTATGTGACATGAGGCCGGGGTGTTGCCGGAGTCTGAGGCAACTGTCGACGGCCGCGGCGTGGCGTACTGGTCCCCGAGGTTGAGGGGACGGGACTTCCGCTGACCGAACTACTGCCCTACACGAAAAGTGAAATAAAGCAAATAAAAAGAACGAACCACAAATTCACCGACAAAACATGTAGAATAAAGTAGGGGATGGCAAAGATAGAGCATGAAAGAATAGTGAGGGAAAGAAACACAGCAAGATGAAGAGACACAGAGAGAAAGCAGGAGATTCCGGATGGAAATGCAAGAAGGGACGAGAACAGGAAGCACAGCAACGACAATAAGAATAAAAACGGCACTCGTAATGTAAGTGGAGGAGAGCAATGTAAAAATGAAAGGCATCAAAGGGCAGCAGAGCAGAGGATGTGGATAAAAAAGATGAGATTCCAAACAGCACCATACAAAGAGAAGCGACATGTCACGTAGAGGAAAAAAAAAAGACGACAGGAGAAAAGAAGGGTAAAGGGTTGATTTCCAGACCAACAAATGTGGTACAGGGTAAATATGGCAACTCAACATACATAAAACATATTAGTAAGTTTGTTTTCACGTAAACTGTGTGCTACATGTCAAATGTTAAATGTTCACTAAACTATTCATCTAAATTCTTCTTTGAAGTGATAACCTTTGCGGTGTTTCTAAGACACAGATTAAATGTTTGGCACACGTCTGGATATTATGCATTACAGACACTTTGAAATGACGGCAACTGAGATCTGACCTACATGTGTCCTGTGATGTGTTTGGAAAAAGAAGTCATAAAAGCAAACAAAGTGGAAGGGACACAACAAAACGTTGGGAATCTAAAAACATTCATGTAGGGGAGCTTGAGACAGCTGCGAGGTTCTCAAATATACATTTTGTATGCATATTTGGTGGTTTGGGAACATTCACCCCAGTTAACGCACTCGTGTTTGCATTATCATATGAACAATAATGCATATTTGTTTTGTGCGTGTGGCAAAACATAAATGCTTTTACAAATGTACATAAAGGGAACATACCGACATTACCGTTTTCAACATAGCAGTGTTGCTTAAGATAGAAACACATCTTGGCCTCTGATTTGAGGGCAGCAGGAAACACTCAGGTGACACTTAAGTACGTAGCATCGACACTCCAACAACTATCAAGTCAAGACTGAGTTTGTAGCACTACTTTGATTTTATCCAGGATTTGTTTCGGTAGCTTTTACAGGTTTTAACATATATGTATCAAACATGTCACTTAATTCAGTGTCACTGCATTGTATTTTGTTACAACTACAAGTTACTACTACAAGCTACAAGTCAGTTCATCGCTGCCTGATTGTTCACTACCGCCTACTTTATATTAAGCTGTTTTAACACTGTTCGGAAAATGTTATTTCATTAGAGCCAAAACAAAGGTCGTACTGCTTTAAAGAAGACGTGACATGCACAAAATACCCCGAAAGCCCACCTGTCTGTGCGTCATGCACTCGCGACCTTCGCTGGGCGATCGCGACCAGCGCCGGTCCCTCTCCCTCTCTCGGTCCCTGTCGTGCTCTCGGTCCCTGTCGTGCTCTCGGTCCCTGTCGTGCTCTCTGTCGTGCTCTCTGTCACGGGAGTGCCTGTGGCCGTACTCGCCCCCTCGCTCTGCTACATACCGCTCCTTGTCCACAGAGCCGTGGTGGTGATGATGATGGTGGTGGTGCTTTCGGTCTTTGGACCGGCCGCGGTCTCTGTCTCGATCCTTGTCTTTTGACGTGAGGTCACCCGACTGGGTGGTTGTGCTCAGGTCTGTGCCCAGGCCTGATAACAGAGGAGATTGGAGTTGTTATTGCCCTCAAGAGTGAGAAAATCTCTCACACATACACACACACAGTGTTTCCACCCCGTGGATGCAGGGCGTCTCTCCCACCTGTGTCACCCTCAGTGTAGCGGCAGAGGGATCTCTCAGATGCCCGATGACTCCGGTCTTTTCGCCGGTGTCCATGTCTTCTACCCTCCTCCGGTATTGCCCGCTCCATGTTGTAGTCGTCTGCGCCACCTTTATCTCTGTGGCCACGTCCGGACCTGCTGTGGCCCAGCGACGAGACGGAGCGTTTCATGGGACTGCTGTCATTGATGGTCTAAGACAGAAACAGAAAACAGCACCAAAGGATGGAGAGAGACAGGAAGAGATTCAAGGACAAGTGTTTCCTTTGACTGTAGAGTTGGTGTTTCTTGTTGTACAGGTGGCGCAATAAGAGATGTGTTTGTATATACTGTACATGGACATGTGTGCGAATGGAATCAGTTTCTATGCAAACTGTCTTCCCACCACTCACCCAGGCTCATACACCCTCAAATAAAAAAAAAAGAAAAGTCGCAATCATGTCACTGTAAGAATACAATGTGGTATATAATTAATGGGGACATTTAAATAAAGCCCTTGTGCAATGAAAAGTCAATAAAAAGGTTGATTTAAACCAAAGAAATCTACAGCCACAATGTAAAGAAAACACAATCAAAAAGTGTTATTGAGCAGACATACATAGATAGATAGATAGATAGATAGATAGATAGATAGATAGATAGATAGATAGATAGATAGATAGATAGATAGATAGATAGATAGATAGATAGATAGATAGATAGATAGATAGATAGACAGACAGACAGATCAATAGAGATCTGATACTTGTATTTGAGCTTCAGTTACCAAACCAAGAAAAGCTGAAGCAGCATTTAAAGTACTCTCTTAGCAGACCCTTGATATTGATTTGACAATTCCCCAAAACAGATGATGGCAAACAGCCATGATGTTCATGCTTCTCTAACTTGCTTTGTAAAAGTAAAAAGGGCCCAAAGAGTACAACTCTTTACACAAATCTTTCTTCGCAACCCATAAATGCCCTGTATGAGGCACATTCCAGGCTGCACAAAACACTTATTTTTCAGCGTGCTTTCCTACAGCCATGCATGTACATAGGCATTGTCCTGAGTCCATCTGAGAAAAGCATGATGCTTGATTTGTTTTTGTTTTTTTAATGCAGTGCTGCCGAGGCCTGATGCTCTCAGGTATGACAGCAGGACAGAGCCTATGATACCACAAGTTGTATACCTGGGCATTAAAACCTTATTGGGGTACTTCAGTGCTAAATCCTCAGCTCAGCCGGCCAGGTTTTGCAGTTCAGATCATTGGTAGATGTTTAGTAAACACGTGATTATCAAGCCTGGTAGACATAGCACTGAGAATCTCACCATCATTCTCATTCACACACACATACGCACAGCTGCCTTGTCATTCTGTCGCTCTGCCTGACGGACAGTCACCCTCAGAAATACACAAACCCGCCTATAAGCACATTTCGATTTTCAGGCATGCGCGATGGCTGATTTGAATGGAGAATATGACACAGATGGAGGGCTGATGATAACATCGTTACAAACAGGCACGCAGGCATGAGGACGTTAAGCAATGAAGAACAAGCAGCAGCAGCTGAGCAAAGAGAGACAGAGACACGGAGGGCCTAGAGACAGTCGTATGAGTCCTCAGGAAGAGAGGACAAGCCAAGTTCAGCCCAATTCCAAACGTACTGCAGCAAATGCAAGACGCCAGGGTCAGTTTAGAAAGTGGGCTGGAATCTGATTTCATGCCAAAGAAAGGTGCCATAGTACATTTTAATAAACCCCTGCCTTAGAAATTATAACCACACAACATGAAGACATGACACATGAGGAGAACACAAAATTTCCAAAGTGTTTGACAATGAAAAGGGTTACAAAAAAAAAAGGAGAAAAGAGAGGGAGAGCAGACAGAGAAGACAGGGTACATACACTGAGGTTACTGCCACGTTGCTTCCCTTTCCTCCGCTGCTGTATGAGCACAGAGAAGACACACGCACACAAACACACACGCACACAAAGAGCCACAAATACACCAAAAGGTATGGTCACATATGAAGCACACATATACAAACAAGAAAGTGAAGGGCGGGGGGGGGGGGGGGGGGGGGGGGGGGGGGGGGGGGGGGGCAAAGGATGGGCAGGAATGGTTAGACACACAACGAAACAAAGAGTGGGCACAGAGTTACAATTAAAAAACAAAGTGTTAGTTGGAGGTTGAAAAGGAATGGAGTGCCACAGTGGAGAGAGAAAAGAAGATCAGGAAGAGAAGAGGGGACAGAGAAAGGTCTGATTAGACACCAAAGCAGCAGTGAAGGTGGTTGAGAAACACTTACCACGGACATTGTGGGGGTTTGGGTGTTTGGTGCCACAACAGTGGTAATATAGACAATATCACCATGACAGTGCTCAATCACATGAGCAATGACAACAATTAGCAAATGCACGCTCAAATGGATATGCGATTAAAACCGCAAGAGGCAGAGACAGTGTGACTTGTAGGAAACAGGAAAAAAAACAGTGTACACACGCACACGCACACGCACACACATGCATGCACAATCACACCAATCACACCCCAGTTTAAAAGTCCCTGGAATTCAAAATGAGTTCAGCACAGGAAAATCCTTTGATAGGAAAAAAGAAACAGTTTAGTGAAACCACAAAGGATAAATAAATCAGGGTCCTGAAAATAAGGGGGAAACAATGTGTAGGCAGTGTGTGTGTGTGTGTGTGTGTGTGTGTGTGTGTGTGTGTGTGTGTGTGTGTGTGTGTGTGTGTGTGTGTGTGTGTGTGTGTGTGCGTGTGTGTGTGTGTGTGTAATAATGTGCTGTGTGTGAAAGACAACCAGAGCACTCACCGAGATATGAAGCAAGACAAAATGGATGAGGATATGAGTATGGAAAACAAGGTGACCACAAATTAAACAAAAAATCTTTCATGCAGGTGGATGGGATGAAAGGAACAGACAAAAAAATAAAAATAAAAAATAGAAATAACAGAAAAAAATATGAGGGAAAGTCTGACTTTGCTTTGGTAGCGTCCTTTTGAATTCAAGGTTGGAGGTCACCACATTACAGTTACAGATACTAGCACGTCAGGAATGTTGCAGGAATCGATATAAATTTTGTTAGGGAATTTCTCCAGCCAGGATTCAAGCGACCATTGGACCATGACTTTAAGCAATGAGTCAGACCTCTATGATTTTTTTATTTTTTTTTTAAACGAAAGGGGGACAGGCTACAGACATAATGACGGGGAAGTAGAGAGACAGTGGAGAGGTGAGAATGCTGCTCACTTGGTTGTCGCCTGGGAGGCGGGGCATGGAAGCGGCCCTGCCATGGCCTTCCATTGGTGGAAAGTGCTCAGTATCCGAGTACCCATCCTGCCCCATCTCTCTCATCTCTACCGTCTGCAAACAGAGCAGGAGAGGAGGAGATGGTGTGACTGGTCGCCATGAAAACTAATAGGGAGCGGGGGGATGGGTGGAAAAGTCTGTTATCCAAAGAAAGCAGAGAACTGAGTGTAGTCAGTGGGGTAATTTAGTTAGTATATGTACTGTATGTATGATGAGTCATTTTGCTTGGTTAATTTTTTTTTTTTTAACTGTGCGATGGATTAAAAAAAGAAAATTTGGTGTTCCCAGATAAGACTTCCTGTAAGACAATCTACTTTTGTGTTTCCTTATACTGCTGTCAACTGAGCTGCAAGTAAATGCTGGCCGAGTTTTTTTTTTATTTTTTATGGCATTTATACTAGAGGAAGAAGAGTGTGAGTTACAGTATGGATTTGAGGGGCAAATCATATTGACCTCAAAAGACATGTGAAAAAAAAACAACAACACACAACCGTTCAGATGACAATGTTTGAGCGATGCAGGCGCGGATACATTGCAGGCGAAAAATGGTGTTTTATGTCAAAATTACAAATGAGTTGTCAGATTTGCTTGCAACAGCAGGTAGTTTATGGCACAGCCTGTGTACAGTGCACATGTAAACATCTATTTAATTTGGATTGCACTTTGAAATCAGAGCTGGATCAACAGCCGGAGGTGCTTCATTGTCACGACTTGGCTCAATATTAAGGTCGACAGACTTCAGCTGGCTGATGTGGAAAATGAGTGAAATGTGTTCATGGTCCTATTGATCCCAGAGACCGGTCAGGTTCTCCAGGAGATCTAAAAGCAGAAACAGCATGGACACAGATTCATGAAAGACTTCGAAGATACAAGGACGATACATTTCAAAAGTACATAAAGGAAAAAAACTAAATCATGAATAGGCTTGTTTAAGCGATGGAGATATCACAGGAATGCAAACGCCATATTTGTAGTAAAGCTCAGAGAAACTGACAGGAATGACAGTGATCAACTAATAAAAAATACTATGGAAAGAAAGATAATGATACCATAGTGATGATCTGTGAAATTCTGTTTTTGTGTGCATGATTTTAACCTTTGCATGAAAAAACAAATAAACACAACACTGTTGTTATTGTAATCTTTACCATTGTAAAGATTATAGTTTGACTATTTACTGGTTCTCAATTGTTCTTTGGTAGTTTTGTTTGAAAACAATGACATGAAAGTAAAAACAGATGTTAAATGGACCAAATGTTTGGAGATTATCTTGATGCAAATCTACAAACAAGGATGCACGTTACCTCTGTGATGTGTGTAGCGTGTGTATGTGTACATGTGTGCATGTGTGTGTACGTGCCATCTTGTGTGCAGCTCCTGTGTGTGTGTGTGTGTGTCATCATTCTACCTGCGAGTTGGTCATGCTCCCCAGGCTATCCTCAGGGTGTCCCTCAGGGCTCCAGCTGCCGACCTTCTGAGACATCTCCTGAGCACGAGCCGTCACCCAGGAGTGGCTCTGCGGTATCCCCCCCTCCACTGGCCTGTCAAACGCATGCATATAGACACTCACCATCACACACATCCTCCCGCTCTGGTCCCCTCCTGGCAAACTACCTCCTGAACGAGCAAAGCGCACGATCGACATCTAACTCACAGGCTGTTGACAGTGTCTGTGGTTTCAGGTGGAGGTAGGGCATTGTTGAGTCCTGGACCCCCGTCCTGGGCGGGGGTAGGCGGCTCCACGCGCTGAAACAGTAATGGCGTTCGATTCTGTGTGAGATATACAACATGGCCATCGCCAGCTATCAGGCAGACTGACAATGAAATGGGATGAAGGAGCATCGCAGTAACGGAGGGGTGGAAAAGGGGGACAGTTGGCTCAAGCAAGGCCAGGCAAACAAGAATATATAGAGAGAATAAAATAAAGTCTTCAGGAAGTGATACCCAGCAGAGGTAAGTGAAAGAGAGAAACCACTAATTAAAGAAAAGAAAAACATAAATCATCTCCGAAAACAAATCGACCATCAAACTTTTCCAGAAAAGTAGAAGCAAAACTGAAATTTGATGAAAAGGAAGCGATAAAGGACGGGCCCCATTCAAAGGAGGATGGTGGACATCATGGCAGATAATCCTGTGGAGGGAACATATAGCAGGTAAAATGCATGAAGACTCAAATCAAATCTGAATGGACACATTTTCTATTTAAAGTCCTTTATGAGTCACTCACTAAAGAAGTCCACTGAAAAATGAAACCCTAACTCCCAACTTAAATAGTAATAATAATAAATCAAGTTCTTTGAACTTGATCTAATTCATTAACTTAACTTAAGTTAAAGAATCGGATTAATTTCACAGAACTTGATTCATTTAGACGTTACCAAATGAGAAAATTCAGTTAAGTTGGTCTAAACTATTTTCTTTTTTCAGTGTAGTAGCAGCACTGCCTAACAAATACCTTTCACAGCCTCAAAGTGCTGTTCAATCACTGTACACAACAAAAATACAGCAGCATGTAAAACTTGAAGATCAGTGGTGTTATTGGCCATTTTAAGATTGCAAAACACCGCAAAGTATCTGTTATTGTCTGTTAATAAAGGTAGGACCAGAAAGTGAAGGTGGAAGAGATGACGTACAGTTTGTGTTCGAAGAGAGAAAGAACATGTGGAGTAAATGAAATTTATATTACTTGCTGCCAGACTGGAAAGGAAAGGAAGAAAGCAGACGGATAGAAAAAAGTGCACAAGGCAAAACAAAACATAGGGGTGCTTTTCTATTTTCTTGGAATATTTTACACATGCGAAGGAAAAAGGCTTCAGTATACCTAAAAGCAGGCACATGTTTATGCTGCAGCATAAATCTGCCAGGCTTTAATATTATGCTCTTGCTGTTTGTGTGTAATAAAAAAAAGAAAGAAAGAAAAGATCTAACAATTATATCGTAAAGGCTGGTCATTTATCTCACTGAAATATTCCCGTGGTGTTTTCACCTTTACGAGAAAGGTTCAGGGCCGTCATGCAATGCAGGGCCAACTGTGTAAGTGAAAAGCGGGAAAGGGGAATTTACGAGCTACAGTATCTTCACGAGCAGTCGATACAAGACAGATAGGAACTCAGGAAAAGAAGCTGCTGTGAAGGTTCCCACGGTTCAGGAATGAGCACTTTCAGGGCTGTGACAACACTGCAGCCCCTTCAAACTGCACTGAGTAACCGGACAGATTCAGAATTCTGTGGGTTTGCATTTTTCCACAAGATGGCAGCACTGCTTCTCTTGGCAAGGGAAGCCTACAGCGATCCATTTGGGAAGGTTGTGTGGAGGCCTGTTAAGCTGTCACAGCCCCTGCTTGCAAAAACAACGCTACAGACCTGAGGCCTTGATTTCAGCACGTCAGTCTGCCTTTAACTTTGAAGGGTCAGATGCAGGTGGGGCGTTACCTGATCATCACGGAGAGCCTGTGATCGTTTGATCTTGCTCTGCCTGTAGTACTCCATGATCATCATGGCAGCGTAGATTTTCCCAACCGTCAGGTCTGTCGCTGCTGAGAGAATGACAAGTTACCCTGGAAGATTAGACCCTTTTTGTATGGACCCTGAGCGCGAGGAATGGCAAGAAAGGGTGGCACATGCACGCAGC
This sequence comes from Lipophrys pholis, assembly GCF_963383615.2. NCBI lineage: Eukaryota > Metazoa > Chordata > Actinopteri > Blenniiformes > Blenniidae > Lipophrys > Lipophrys pholis. The sequence continues at coordinate 9,025,153 of NC_137647.1, forward strand.
TCTCGCACTCCTGCACTCTCCTCTCACACATGAACACAAAGCAACTGGTCTTTTCACTGACAGATATAATACAGCACTTAAATTTAATATCACTCTACTTAGCATTTTACTGTACATTGATCAATAGCATACTACAATAAAACACTAAATAGATCATGCTTGCATTGGCAAAACTATACTACTAACAAAATGCAGCCCCTTCAATTCCATTTATTAACATGCCATATGTGCATACTTTGGGGCTTGGTCACAAAGCTTGAATAAAAAGAAAAAAGCAATTTTATAGTCTTGTGATTTTCAGAGAAAATCTCATGCACGGCGATAACAGGCAACAACTCTTGCTTCTGGCTCCTTAGCAATTTATCCAGTGTAATTAAGTTGTATCTGTTTTGAGTGTATTCAATGTTACAATCTTTGGAGTATATGCCTAGTCTACAGAGCTATCCTGGAGTGAAAAGACGTCTATAGAGAGTTGATCTATAGTAAGGCACCCTCTGATCGCAGGCAGGGAGAGAAGTGGTGGAGTCAGGAACTGGTGGTGAGTGTATTCTGGTGCATGTGGTGTATCAAGGTGAAGGTAGGGGCAGGAGGGATAGCACCGTGTTAGCGTACTGTTTGGTGTCAAACATGCAGTCTTCCTCTGTGCATCTATTTATTCATCACGCTCAAGTAATCATGAACAGAAAGACCTGTGTGTAGTATGAGAGTGTATGAGGTGGGGTGCCACGTGATTCAGAGGGTGCAGCAGTGACAAGGACTGGCTGAGTGAAGCGAACCTCTGGTGGCGTGAAGAGAAACAACGTGGGAGCTCTGGGTGGCACAAACGCGGTCGGGCCATGCCACATTGCTGTGCCTGTACCCACACTCTGCAACTTACACTTATGAGGCGTAACCAGCAAATCCAGAGTCTTCTGGGAGAGGTTGGGCCAGATTGCCATCATTTCTTTCCTCAATTCGGCATCCATCTGGTGCTTGTCGATACCACCTATCCATATTCATAACACACACCCACACACATGCAGGCAGAACCGTACACAAATACAGGGACATCCATGCCAAAATATTGTGGATACACAAAAATGCACGTTGAAATGTTTAGACACACCCACACAGACACACGCACACACATTCATACCCACCAAGATTGATAGAAAAAAAAATGTGAGATAGGACATACAAACATGAAAACAAAGAGAAAAAAGTGTTTTTATTGACAATACATATTATAAAGATCCAATCACTGCAGCACCCTGACTCCACAGGACTTTCCCCTACGGACTCAAAGTGTTTGGATTCTGTACATAAGCAGAAACAATGAGACCAAAAAGAAAAAAAGAATCTGACCAAAGGAAAAAGTGCAATTTTAAACATTACACACCCTTGGCGATTTTGATGTCCAGCGCCGTACGAATCAAAGCCATGAGAGTGGAGTTGAAGTGGACCGTGTTGTCATCGGCCACAGGCAGATCCATCCGCAGGAGTCTCTGTGAGGAAGCCAATCAGGTTGAGCGGTGAGATAATTGGGAGGTTAGTGGGTGCATGTGGAACCTCCAGGTGACAAGGGGGAGGAGCCCTGAGCGGTTGGCGGGGAGGGGAGAAGGGAGAGGGGAGGGTTGGGAAGTTGAAGGAGCTGTGCATAGCATCTGCAGCAGGCGCTGACTGTGCCTGCATGACTCTGACGGCTCACACCGAGTGTCACATGATGAGGCCAATTTGAATTTCGGTGATGCAGTTAAAGCAAAGTGACGGGTAACAAAACACATTAATTTATAAGCAATGAAATTGGCCTATGGCTCATATTATTAATTGTTTTATGACAGCGATGTTTTTTTTTTTTTTTCTTCTTTGTTTTTTTGATATCTAAGAGATTCCACGTGTTGGTTACACATGCATTCAATTTCGAAACAAAGAGAAGGACAGGCTGAACAGCAGCTACTATGATCCAGAGCTCCTCCTACAGGTTTGGAGGTTCACGGTAAAAGAAACAGACCAGACAGTAAACCAATAATCCAAAAACAAATCCAGGGTCTACTCCGAGGAAGGAGAACACTTTGTTTTTCGTTTATTGGTTTGCAGGTCTTGTTGGACAGTAATAGAAACAGACAACACAAAGACACACACTAACTCACTGAGTGACGTTCGTGTGTGTTTGGTGACAAAAGAGAACAACCCGCCGACGATCCAAACATGCATCGTGTCATGCCTCTCTCTGCATTCCGATAAAATGCCTCTCTTTTTTTTTTTTTTTTTACCCATAATCCCGCAAACCATTCTTGCACATCCCAGCCTCATGCAGCATGCATTGCACACACAAAATGCCTCACAGGACGATCAGCTGTGCAGCTGTACACAGAAAGCATCCTCTGTTGGCGACATTAAAGTGAATTTGTGAGTTGATTGTCATTAGAGGCCATAAGAAACATTTTAGATGACGGTGCTGCGCTGAAATGGTGGAGCAAGAAGCTCTACGGCAAATTTTCTGATGTCTAATGTGTGAAAAATGAGCACAGACTTGGAGGGTTAATAGGTGAGAGAGAGCAGTGTTTTGTGAAAAAGAAAGAAGGGAAATATAAAGCCCAGTTTTGGTGCGAAGATGCATCATGACATTTCAGGTGAATGTAATAGAGGAATAATGCAGACCCCCCCCCCCCCCCCCCCAAAAAAAAAAGAAGTGAAAATAAATGTTTCAGATATAGAAAACAGATATGATAAGAATTGAAGGGGAAACCTTAAGAGGAAGAGATGATAGAGAAAGAAAAATCAATAGGCTATGGGCTGGAGCATGTAAAGAGAAAAAAAGTGACTGAAATAGAAAAGCTGAAGACAAAACAAAGCTGAAAAAAATAAATATATATATCAGCATACTTAGTTGACTGTGTCTGTACGAAAGCTATCCCGCCTGAAGGCTCTGCGGTCTCTCCTCAGTACATTTAAGGTTAAAAGCAGTGGAAGTAGATGGGTCATTGTTCGGTGGACTGGTTGTAGGGTCAAAGGTACGACGTGGACGTGTCTCATTGGAAAGTGTTTGCGAAATTGGCACAAGTATTGAAAAAAAAAGATAAGAATGGTGACTTTATGGAAAATCGTTCCGGTAAAAATGTTCATAGGGGAAGCTTAAGATACCTCAGCTGGTGAACAGAGGAGTTTGTTTTTTTTATTACAGGAAGGACGCTTAGAATTGTAAAATGGTTTGAAGATAAAACTAAAAGGATGAGGATAGAAAAAGAGCACCTGATGTATGGGTGGAGGTAGGCAGGGGTCAAAATAAAGGAAATAATAACTGAAAAATAGCTAAGGAGGTGAAAAGACCCGTGTCAAATAGTACATTCCAGACCACTAAGGAAGCTTTTTTTTTTGTTTGTTTTATAATCGGGTGGAGGGCAAAGTCAGACATTGACAAATACATCCACACATAAAAACAAAGTAGTGTAGCTATGGAGATTGATTGTAAAGTGCCTGTATTTTCAAACCTCATCCATATGCTATGGAGAATAGTGTAAAGCATATGAGCTATTTGACACAGGTTTATTGAAGAAAGAGGGAGATGATGATGATGAAGCAATGGAGTGATCTCCTGAACACCCTAAAGCACGGGTGGTAACATGAAGAAATCAGTCTATAATTCCGTTTATTTGTATTTTCATAACAAATTGTGTCTTATATTTGTGTTGTTTTTGACAGACAAGGGTGTGTATAGGAGGGAGGTGGAGGGGGTGTTATCGTCACATGCAGGCAGGTGAGGGAGCATATATGTGCCAGGAAGGGGGGCAATATGCAGAAATGAGGGGGGGCTGGAAACAGAATAGAACTGCATTGACGACAGAACCAAAGGACAACGAGAAGATTGGACTTGCAGATAGAAAAGGCTGCTTGGGGGCTTTGAGCTGCTACATGAAGGGTGACAGAAAAAAAAAGAAAAAGAAAAAAAAAAAAAAGAAGAACTGCTTCTGTATGGCAACCGAAAGGCTCTCAGAGGAAAACACATCACTGACACAAGCCCTTCTGCTCTCTCTACCATGAGAAATAACAGAGAATATCTATGTGTAGGTTGATATGACCTAATTCTGTGTTTGTGTGTGTGTGTGTGTGTGCGTTTGTGTGCGCGTGTGTGTATGTATCAGCCTCATCCACAGGATGGAACGAGTCAGAGGACTTAAGTCTAGTGAACCTTCCAAGCCCTGCTGCACACGCATGCTTCAGTGTAGGAGTGTGTATGTTTAACAATGTCTACATATCTTGAATTCTAAATCATAAACATCTATAGGTCTTTCATACATATATTTGCATCAATGTTAAAATCTCGCTGCCAATAATTTCTGCTAAAAGAAACTATGACAGCAATTGTTCTATCGCGTGTGTCCTTTTCGTGTTGGTGTAAGTGAGCCTGTGGTCATTGTACATGGTGCAAACGAGCTGAGAAGGTCCCTCTTCTTCGTTCCCTCCTGTGGATACACACACCCCCACATCTGAAACCCTTCAGCCTAATTTGTCTTGCTTCCTCCACCCACCAGTCCCACACCACCACACAATGCCACAACACTGACCAGCCCATCCCGACTTCCCAAAAACAGAAAGAAAGAAAAAAACAGAAGAACCAAAGAAACAACGACACTAAAGTTTACACCACGTGGAGCGCTTCAGTCCCTGGTCCCTCGCTCCTAGAGAAAACCTCCCCATTCCCACCCACCACCCGTCGAAACCCCACAACACCCATAGAGGACTCGGGTGAAGATGGGGCTCTTTCTGACCTTGTAGGCCACCCGTGCTGGACACCTCTTCCCAAGGCCTAGTGGAGGACACATGTGCCTCAGCATGTCATACATTTCCCTGCAACTGATCCTGCCACTGCGTCAGTGCATCAGCCAGAGCCGGCACACCGTTACCACAAAAACAAAAAAAGCACAAAAAACAGAGAGAGATGAAGATATTGAGAGACGGGAGCAACGGGAGGGAGGGCGTCGGAGAAAATACACTCGCAAAAAGGAGATGGAGCAGACCATTGATTAGATTACGGAAAGAGAAACGAGGAGGAAGAGAGAAATGACAAAAAGTAAAATAACAAAACAGAAGGACGGAGGTTTGGGGTTGATTTGGAGAAACTGTGGGGCGTTTCTTTGAGCTACAGCACTCTCTTACAGTTTGTCAAAGAAAAGACGGAGTACATGACAGGGGAGAGACTGAGGGATGTAATATGGGCCGTAAATATTCTTCGGTAAGATAAGATATTCGGTGCAACAAAGGTATTTACGATATGTTCGTGTACGTTTGCACAGTAGTGTGGGGCAGAGCTTGACAGCAGGCACCAAGCTCTGAAGACAGACGGGGGGGAGAAGAGGAAGGGGTGTCAATGCAGTTTCTGTCTTTCCCCCAACCCCCAAAAGACCAAGAACAATGCGACACTACAGTGGGCAACCGTAGGTTACTACAATATAGCCATGGCTCCACAGCAAGCAAAAGTAAAATATAATTTACAAAAAAAAAATAAAAGAAAGAAAAACTACAATGTGGTAAAAAAGTTTAAATGTAGCTTCATTTTTTATTTTTTATTTTTTCCCTCCTGCATGTCATTTAGTGCATTTCACATGCTTCTCTGGGTGTCTGCATTGTCCCGCACATTCTCTCAGCAGTTCAGAATGCAAGTCCAAAAAATGGTGGAAAATAATTTCTAAAGTTGAAATGATAAAAGAAATAATAATGATAATAAAAAAAATAAAATAGAATTATAAAAAAATAAAACAGAGAGTACAAAGCGGCATTCATTCCATTCCTGGATGCTGTGGCTAGCAAGTGTGGTTGAGAGGTTTTGTTTGAATGGAAGTCAAACCTTGCAGGCCACCCTATGGGGGCATTTCTTGCCTAAGCCGAGAGGCGGGTCGATAACTCGTAATAAACTGTACATGTCCTTATAATGTATGCGCCCGCTGCAAGAAGAATACAGGGGAGTTAACAAACACACACACATACTCACAGGAAAGAAAGACACACACGTACATCCAGAAAAAAGAGAACATTGGGAGGAAGAGCACAAGATTGACAAGAACACAGTATCTGAAAAAACTTTAAAATGTGTAAAAACTGATTCTTGACACACTTGAATGCATCTGTGCAAACTCACACACACACACACAGAAAATAAACACATCATTTTTGGGTATTTTATAACATTGGTCTGATTTATTTGGCTGCATTATTCTCTTCGATTGGTTCTTCTTTTAAGTCTCCTTCTCAGACTGACACCACTTCCCTTAAGCTTCTCAAACCAGTTCCTAACTAGGATGTGTGCACAATATAATTCAAGATCTGCCAACAGACTTGGGAAGCACGTGCTCGGTTAAATGGCTATTTGCTTAATAATTACTTGTGGTGTGTAAAATGCTCCTCCTTCTTAAATACATGTTCAATGTCAGCCATGCGTCTTCATTTCCTGCCGTCTGTTAATTGTGCAGCAGTCAGTAAATTAGTAGTTGAGAAATTGCAGGTTTGTTTCAAGAAAAAAAAAAGCATTGTTTTCACAATTATGGAATGTTGCACCAATGAATGAAAATAATTATTCAGATGCAATCTTTCTTTTGGATTTATCAGGTAAATGACTAGACATACCAAGAATTAGTACTATTAGTAACATCAGTTCTGGCTCTGTCCCTTATTATCGGCATTATATTTTTGCAAGCTCTGGCATTTTGTCTTTAATTCCGTCTTTCGATTTCACTTTATGTGCAGCCTACAGGACAGCATGAGGGCAACACACAGGCACTGGAATACAGATACCATGAAACTTAGCATGTCTACAGCAGACCTTCGGGCTACAGGGAAGTACTTCTTGGGCGTGTAGACTTTTCCACATTAAGTTTTTTTTGCAGTATGCCGATTCCAGAAATAAAAGGAGAGGGGGTTGGGAAAGGGTGAAGGGCATCTCACGAGGGTTCACGAAAAGGGGGAGAGGAAGGATCAGGGATGGGGCTGTACGGCGTGAGAGAGAGATAACCAGATTCCTGATGAGGTTATGCTCAGATCCGTCACAGCCCTCTTGCAGCTGCTTCGATAGAAAAGTACTTTCAAGTAACTAAAGTTTGTGGTTTCTTTATTTTTTTACCCTTTATAACATGACCCACAATATCATGGTGATATTTCACCAATAAAAGAAAAGAAAAGAAGAAAAAGAAGGGACTGCTTTCGTCGCTTGAGTCTTGCACTGTGTGGGGAAACTTATTAAACACATTAAAATAGAGACTGATGAATATTTCTTGTTTGTAGTCACATGTGGACTGAATGGACAAAATAAATACGCTGTGATGTCTGCAAATACTCCTATGTGTTTATGTGAAATCTCCTGATGTATGAGTATTTGCACCTGAGTGCATGCATCTCATCACTCACCAGGCAGCAGGATCATATTCGGCCCAAATCCTGACATACTCATCCAGATGGTGAGGTCCCAGTATGGATGAGTCTCTTGTCAGGTACTCAAAGTTGTCCATGATAACAGCTACGAATAGATTCAGCATCTACTCGCACACACACAAACACACAAATGCTAATCAACTAAAGAGAAAAACAGCGTCTGAAATCTGATCAGATTACCTTCATATAGGGCAACACTGATCATTTCTTTAAAGTAAAACCACAAAACAAAACATCCCCTCCAAAGATGCCAGTGTACCTGTCTCTATATATTTATGTTTTCTTTGGATGACTATAGATCAGCTGAACATGGATCTCGTGTGACTGAGGGCGTTTGAGTCTGAATCATGTGCTCACCAAGAACGAACAGAAGAAGATGAAGGAGACAAAGTAGAGGTAGGCAACCTGGCTGCCACACTCCGGCTCTGTGTTCCCTGACAGGGGGTCGCACTCCTTACCCCCCAGACACGACAGCATGATCTCATGCCACGCCTCTCCTGTAGCACTCCTGTAGACATTGGGAAGATGATGAAGGTGAAGGTTTTGATGTAAGTTTGAAAAAAATAAATAAAAGTGATGCACGGGAACAGGGAATCCTATAATGAATTTCTCCAAGAAAAAATCCAAACCGCACTATGAAATCCTACGATATTACCATGTGGAATGACCCGCAGTCCACATGAGTGCCACGGCTTATTCTTTTGCAGGGTCTAATGTGGTTTCAAGCTTTGTGAGGTGAGCTGAATTTTAATGTACATATACTGATTAAAATACACAGACACACACCTAAAGAGAAGCATCAGAGCTTGTACGAAGGTCCTGAAGTTGTTGTGCTGGTTGATGGCGCTCTCTCCATCTTCCTCGATCCTAATATTCCCAAACAGCTGTGAAGTGAAGAGAATGCGTTATGTCACTATTTCTATGATCTCATCACCCCCCCCACCCCCACCCCCACCCCCACATCACACACCAAATTCTTATGACGACGATCAGCCTCATTTTTATTCTTTGTCGCATCTTCCTCATCATAACTATACTATAAAAATATTCAATGAATCCCAAAAGCAGCGTAGCGTTTTCAGGCTCTCACCCACCTGCATCCCAATGATGGCATAGATGAAAAACAGCATGGCAATGAGGAGGCAGACATAAGGCAGAGCCTGAGGGGAGACACAATAATCACTTTGTATTAAGCTGGCACAGAGTTTAAGGACTGCACGATATAAAAAAAACAAAAATAAACAAAGCTTCTCACGCTCTCTCTCTCTACATATACAATCATATATGATTTGTGTTATGCTGTATAGTTTGATGTGAACCTTAAAGGATTGAACGAAGGTCCAGAGCAAGATGCGGATGGTTTCTCCCTGCCTGAGCAGCTTGATGAGACGAGCTGCTCTGAACAGCCTTAGGAAGCTCAGGTTGATGAAATTATTCTAGAGTACAGCCAAAATGCAGCCAAGAGAGAGAAAGGTGCGACCAGGCGGTTGAAGGTGGGAGAGAGAAGAGAAGGGGAGGAAGGGGAGAGCAAAGCAGAGGAATAAAAGGAAGAAGTAGTTAGTGGTGCTGCTCGGGCAAAAGTACATCTCTCAGATAACAAAAATATAAAGAAATGAGAGGAAAAAACAGTCAAACCCAAAAGTAATGGAAATTCAAACTCAGTACAAATGAAACAATGAGGAGCCAAACAAGTCAAAGCAAACCGAACTCAAATCAGCAAGGCTCCGACAAGCTTTTCATACCCAGTAATAAAGACAAACCCAAACAATACAACACAAGGGGAAAGGTAATCATCCAAATCTAGCTAGTTTCATCCAATTGGGAATCATATTAGTAGTCGTGGTAGGATTGGTGAGTAGTAAGAGTGCAGGGACATCAGGACGCTTCCTTGGAAAGACAACCAAATGCACTAATTCTCTCAAGGCAAAGTATGCATATTTTGGAAAAAAGCAAGCCCACAGCATGCGGATGTGAACCGAGTCAAAAGCAAAGCCGGAAAAATCTAATGGCAACACATGCACCACATAAAGGGGTGACCACAAACGTCATGTGACATACTGTTGTGATGTCACAGTCAAATAAGTATAGACATTAATTCAAAGAACGACAACAAATCATTATATGTCTACTAAACTTATTTAGGATCCCATAGGTTGAGCCTGAGTCTGATTATGTGGTTTACAAGCTGTTTTCTACAGAGCTGAGAAACCACTCTATTATCAAAAGTGATTATTTTGGATAGATCTCTTTTTTTTTCAGTTTTATTCAGAGAAGAAAAAAGAACAAATCCACAAAATCTGATCCAAAATCAATATCTAATGTATTTAATTAATTACCAAAGTAGGACACGAAAGACTGCAGTTTGAGACAGGAAGTGCTCAAAAGGGGGCTGGCAGCAGCACATGCAGGTTATTTACAATGTGGCACGTATTACAGAGCCGCTCTGTCTGCGAGAGAGTCTTGTGAAAAGAAAAAGGCTCATGTCAAAGACATGCAAGGGGCTGCATGCATCGCTTGTTCTCTCTGCCTTGGGCAAAGCTTCACTCTGTCATTCTCCCAGTCACTGTCGTGTCTGCGAGTGTGTGTGAGTACGTGTGTGTGTGTGTGTGTGTGTGTGTGTGTGTGTGTGTGTGTGTGTGTGTGTGTGTGTGTGTGTGTGTGTGTGTGTGTGTGTACTCTGTGGATGTACTATGAGTGTACAATGGATTGACGTAGCAATCAATTCCAGTTTAATCCTTTGAAAATGGAATACTCATTTCAAGTAAAGGATATATGCATATAAATGCAGTACATATTACGTATACATGTGCTGTGTGCGTACACGTATATACATCAAGTGACTGGCAGAGAGGCAACAGCTAAAAATGTATAGCTCACCGAGAGGTTTGTGTGTGTGTGTGTGTGTGTGTGTGTGTGTGTGTGTGTGTGTGTGTGTGTGTGTGTGTGTGTGTGTGTGTGTGCGCCTGTGAGTGTGTGTGTGGGGGGGGGGTCAAACAAATCATGCACATTTCATAACTGTAACATTCGCTGGGATGCAGTTAAAATAGATGCAGTAAAAAAAGATCTCCAAAAAATTACAAACCATCTACATGTGGATGTTGCAGACATATGGTTTATAGCAGCAAATTTTTGGATTTTTGGTTGATTTGAAGAACAACCAGACAGATTGACCAAGCCAGTTGTCAATGGTGGACACAGAGGATTCATAGTGCATTTTGATTGGACCGGTATCACAGCAAGTAGTAGGTGTTGAAGGAGCGGGGAGAGGAGGAAGAGGAGGAGGAGGAGGAGGAGGAGGAGGAGGAGGAGGAGGAGGAGGAGGAGGGGGGAGGGAGAGAGGGAAGGGGCGAAGTAGATTACAGTAGGTCGTCGTAAAGTTTGTGGGCGATTTAAAGAAAGCATGTAAAAAGATAAAAAACAAGAAAAGAAATCAATGGTCATTACAGACACATTAATACAACAGCAAGTGTGTGTCAGCAGAGTTTACACATCCATAAAACAACAAAGCATATAAAGAGTCAGGAGAACTAGATTCTGTATTAATACACACAACAGCAACAAAGCAAAGACCTGTACATATTTCTAGAGATTTGACTGATGAGTAAAATCAATTTAAGTCTTGAAGGGGCTTGAATCATACGACAGAAGTGGAGTGTCATATGGGTTCTTTAATTTTAGTCATTTTTGATCAACACTGTTTGGATCGCTTTGAATTGAAGCTCTTGACAATCTATTCCCTCTCCAGCCAAACTAGCTTTGGCTCAGCATCAGTGAAATCCTCCAGCAAATCAGGTGATTATCAAAGTATGTTCAGACAGCAAGTGAGGGAAACATTTAACTGTACTTTCTTTCCACATGATGTTTGCCTAAAACCTCCCTGTAAAGTACGGGAGATGCATGGCTGTCAGTTCCCCCCATGATTTATAAGGATGTTTAGAGTCCCGGGATGAAGGTAAACATCTTTGTCTTAAGTTTGTATCGGGCCGGAAAAACGGCTATCGGATTACGCTCACTCGTCTTTGCTTTGACTTTGTATGCAACAGCAATGCAAATTCTAAACACATTGTTCTCTACGAGCTCAGAATCATTTCAGTGTTTCATAATGATACTCCTTGCAGCACAAAGACATCTGCACACATGTGACATATTTCCTTTCTGCGGTGTTATCCTGAAGTATTCAGTCCATAATAAACTAATCTAAATGTTGGGGGAAAATATAAAATAGATCAATATAATAGATCAAAAACTGAATTCATTTTGCTTTGATTGATTATGAATGACACCCAAAGCAGATCATTTTGATAAATATGAAAAATTTAAAAAAGCAGCACTTCTACTATACTTGTTTCCTAAGTCGGTTATTTTATGTACAATTTCAAACCTTCGCCTGCGCTCCAATCTAGGAATACTATTGGCTGAGCTGCTGCTTGGAGAAGCTGCCTCACTGCGGAGCGTCAGTGTGCTTTCTGCCTCGCTGTTTGCAGTTCAGCGCTGGCTAGCTGGATCCCCGTTCCACCAACTGGGGCAATTATATAAGACTTTCAAGAGACGCTCATGCATGACTGAGCAAAGCTCGACTCAACCGGGGCCTCTAACTCATGCTCCCTCCTTACTTCCCGTCTTGTCCGCTACATTCTTTTACTCAGTGTGGCAGATGTGAAAAATCCACACACACACATATTGCTGAGACATTTCAGTCGGAGCGGCTGAACTCCACAAACATCGCTAACTTGACATCAGTTACTGTTTTTTTGAGTCGCCTGTGCAGACCACTCAAACGTACACGTATGTTTCAAATCTTACTACTTACCCCAAGCTCGGTAACCAGGATGTCGGTGATGCTGCCCAGAACTGTGACACAGTCAAAAATATTCCAGGCATCTTTGAAATAATTCTGTGATCGGGGATAAGAAAGAGAAGGAAGCAGAAGGAAAAGAAGAGGGAGGCAAGACGGGGCAACAAGGACAAAGGAAGATAAAGTAGAAAAAGGAAAGAAGGATATTATGGGGTGACATGTTGGAAATATGACAGATTGAAAGGCAGGAGAGCATGGATGTGGCAGGGAAGCAGACAAAGAGGAGGGCAGGAGGTGAAGGAAGGGATGGATATTGACAGGGAAATGAAGCGGCGCGGGGAGATGTGGCGTAGACAGGTCACAGTGAAACAAGTGAAAGGATATTAAATGAGATTTTGGTAATATCGAAATGAAAGACGCACACAAGGAGTCAGAAAATGAGAAAGAGAAAGAAAAGAGGGAAGGAGAACAAGAAAATGCAAAAAGCCATCAGTGTCCAACGGGAACAAGAAGAAATCAGACCAGACAAATGGACACCCCCCCCCCCCCCCCCCCCCCCCCCCCCCCCCCCCACCACCACCACCACCACCACCTCATACTGGATATTAATGTTTAGCACAAACTAAAGCCACAACACTCCATTTTTTCAACTTAAAAGAAAACTTTTTTTGTTTCCTTTCTTCCGTCTTAACACTAACATCCATACATCTGCACTAATATACTGATGAAACACGTTTCTGCAAAATGATTTAAAAGCCAAGCGACTCAAAGATGAAGAGCGTGGGACAGAAGGGACAAGAAAAAAAAATTGAGAAGCAAGCCTGCTTTTCTATTTTTTATTTTTTTTCTGTTTAAGCTTTCCTGCTTATTGCCTGTAGCCAAACTGTGCATTAGAAAAGTGGAGAGACAGAGGGGGGGGGGGGCTATTAAAATAAACCACCTTGACACACAGATATCTCCGAGGGCCGGGGTTGTATTTGTGTTGTGCACAAGTTTGGATGCACGGGGTTGTTCAAGTGCGCAGTCTAAGATTCCAATCCTATCCTGCTTAATCACCACCCTCCACGTAAGCTTTGCTTCTCCGCCACCGCCTTCATGTCACTCACTCAGATTTGTAAAATTATTGTCACACGGTTCCTCCTCCAGCAATGATTCACACACACACACACACACTCCTCTGTTCCTCCGTTAACAGCACAGATTACTGTTGATCACCTTCTTATATCATTTTTTTATTCATTTTTACCGTCAATATGTGAAACATAATGAGTATTGAAGAATCAACGCATATCAAGTCGTTTTCTTTTTTAGAAACATTTCAGGCAAACGTGCTTTTGAGGTACACACTCACCAGTGCTCCAAAGGCGATGATCTTGAGTACACACTCCATGGAGAAGAGTGAGGTAAAACACTATGTTCAGGTTGGCTAAGACAGCTTCATAGGTGTCAGAAGCGCCATCATACTAGAAGCAAACACACACATTGCAACACGCACGTTGGTTAAATATGAGAGAACGATTTGAATGTAGATGAGTGTAATTTCATGTGAACACAAACGTCAGGGACACAAAGATGTTAACTTCTACATCTTGTTGGCTGCTTTGCCGTCCTTCTGACCACATACGTTACAGACGTGTGTCGTGCCGGAAGCTCGCGGGCTCTTACCTTCATCATGAGCACGACTGTATTGAGCGCGATCATCGCCATGATCGTATACTCAAACGGTGGCGACACCACAAACTCCCACATTTTGTACTGAAAGCTCAGCTTGTCTGAGGCATGTGGCGTGTCAGAGGCCTGGCGTTGATGGCAAAATCAATACAGGCTCTCTGTCAGAAACAAGACAGAAATGCGGATGAGCTCTCGTCCGGCCGTTGGATTTCTATCACCCTTCTTCTCCTTCCTCACCTCATTCTTTTCTAAACTGTAATCCTCCATCATCTTGTCTCCTTGTTCTTGGAAAGTGATGATAATCAGAGCTACGAAGATGTTGACAAAGAAGAAGGGGAAGACCACGAAGTACACCACGTAAAAGATGGACATTTCCATCCTGTATCCCGGGCTCGGGCCCTGATTCTCATAGGTCGCATCCACTGAATGTTTCAGCACTCTGACGGGGAAGAGATGGAAATATGGGCGTTACAGGTTGTCTAAAATCCTCGGCGCTACACGACCGCACACATGTTGCGTTGTACTTACTGCGGCCACCCCTCTCCAGTGGACACAGTGAAGAGGGTGAGAAGGGCCCAAGCCACATCATCGTAGTGGAAATCGTACCTCTTCCACTCCCGCTTCTGCGCCTTCACTTCGTTATCTCGCTCATACACTAAATATTCGCCTCTGAAATACACAATACACAAGGAGACGCGTCGTCTTTGGACAAATATCAAAACCACACGAGGCGATAGCCGTGTGAAGACGGAGCCGGCCATCTCTTTCGGCCTGACAAAGAGAGGACATAATCAATTGATATTCCTTTACCTGCAATCGCGCTCAAATTCTTTGGATTCGTCAGTACAGTAGAAAAAGCGTCCCTTGAAAAGCTGCACAGCCACCACAGCAAAGATGAACATGAAGAGTAAGTAGACAATGAGGATGTTGAGCACATTCTTCAGGGAGTTCACCACGCAGTCAAACACAGCCTGAGGGCACAAAAAAACACCAAAACAAAACAAAACAAAAAAACGAAAACAGAGAAAAAGATGCTGGTTAAAAAAAAACAACACATCAGAGTTAATGTAATTTAATTTCTTTTTTATGTTTTGAATTGTGGTGCCAAACTTAAAGAGTAAAATATTCTATTGTATGGTAATATTATCACAACTGTCTTGTCACAGTGGACACATTGAGTTTTTTTTAGTTTTTTTTAACACAAAATATATAGAAATTGATGCGCATAAAGCTTAATCTTCATCAACCCTGGCAAACACACTTCTCATAAACAAAACAAAAAGAAAAATAGAGCTTTATGTCCATATTTTTTAATGCAAGGATATCGAACATGCAGCCTGTGTGCAAAAACTGGTCACTCACAGAATTCAATCAATCTAATAGATAATCATGCAAAATGTAAAAAGAAATTATATAAAACTGATGAATTACAGAAGCCAACGATCTGATGGATCGTTGAAAGTTAACATTTTAGCATTTATATTTTGCTATAACAGGTGGCCCTCGCAGCAAAATGAGCTTGACATTCCTTTGTAAAATAGAAGAAAATATACAATAATGCACAAGAATACAAGTTAAAGTCATCTTTGGCAGAAGCACTCACACTGTGCATACTTCTCGACAATTGTCTAGCCATGAAATCCAAAAGAAATCCAGCCATTCTCGCAATAAAGCCTTAAGTTACGTCATGCTCAGGTGAGGGATTTCCTGTGGAAACGTACCTTGAGCTTGGGAAGTCGTTTGATAGTCTTCAGAGGTCGTAACACCCTCAGTACCCTCAGAGACTTGATAGTGCTGATGTCCTTTCCTTTACTGCTCCCCCTACATGTGTACACGTTCATGTACACACACACACACACACAGACAAATGCGCGCGCGTGCACACACACACACACACACACACACACACACACAAACGTGCGCACACACACACAAACACAAACCACGAGTCAGCGGATTCAGAGGTTTGTGGCAGTCATACTCGTCTCTATTCCAAAATGGCAGTGGGCAGCCATTTCTTGATGGCATTTGTGTCCGAGTTAACTCAAAAAGAGTAACTTCGTCTGGGTTATATACATAGCAACACATGCAGCATTGCTATCATATTACACTTTCGCCTCATATCTACACGTGAGGTTAGCATTGTAGCTACATGCTAGAGTTAGGTGGTAACCTACAACTACAGTACATGCTATGGGAGACAACTGATATCATTCCTGTCTGAATGCTATCTCGTAGCTACACTTGTTCAATACTTTGCAAAGTATTTCAATGCTTTAGCCTTGGCTTGCACATGCCCAGCTTGTGAAATATAATCATGCTGCATTGAAACCTTGCTTTCCATGCTACATTATCTCTCCTTATAGCAGCAGCTCAAGTGATGGAGAACGTTATTCTCTATAGAGGCATTAGAGAGAGTTTAGTGGTGGTCCCAACGAGACAAAAATAGCCCCTTATTTCTTTACTAGCAGCTGTCTAAAGGAAAAACAGTTGCTCTTCACTCTAAATAACCCGCCAAAAATATTCCCAAAGTTCACCATAAGTCACAGTTTGATCCTGTTTCTGTGTGAAAGAGGCAAAAACCTGTGGTAAATGGAAGGTCAAACTCTCTCTTTAAATGACTCAGCTAGTACAAATCGGTCAACTCTAAGGTTCAACTGTTAGCTGGTATCACGGCATTGTTCAAACAGCATGGACTCTTGTCTTGTGGGGCTTCGAGCCAAGACAAAGACGTTTTAGCGAGCATTTCCTGATGAAATGCTGAGCTAAACCACTTTCTTTAAAGCACTTTGAAAATGTAACCTTCCAAGAGAAAAAGCCAAAACTTCATCAAAGTAAAAAACTTACAAAATTAAGAAAATAAAAACAAACTCAAAAGGACTATACACTTAGTAATAAATCACAACATCTGTTTATTGAGTCTGAAAAAACATAGTTGTAACATAAGGATGTTAACTCAAGCTGAAAAATAAATAAATAACATAAAAACCCTAAACATATTGTATTATATAACTTCATTATAAAAAAAACAAAAAAACAAAGTTCTTGGCATCAAGGACATTTATAAATTTCTAATGTCTTGATTTAAAAAAAATAAATAAAAAATTAAATTACGGTTAAAAGACTAAGTTCAAAGGTCATCGAAAGTGGTCCTGAGGAGAGACAACAGCTGTGTGTATGGCTGCCTGTGTCTTACAGCTGTTCGAACAGATGGTGGACTGCTGGTGGTTGTGTGCGTGTGTGCAACTTCGTGTGCAAGTCTGCACACACGTGTATGAGCGTATGCGCTAGTGTCTTAGTTTCTTCATAACTGTTTTTTTTTTTTTTTTTTTTGTCCCCCATATTACTGCTCCTGAGTGCAGATGGTGGGACATATTTTCACCTGTCTGAGTCAGAGCTGTTCCATTGTGAACAATGAAAAAAAAAAGGGGGGGGGGAGAACAGACAAGTACAAATTTCAGCTGTGATGAGGAATGGATGAAAAGGAAAGAGATGTGTGTTCAGAAGAACGTGGTAGTGCAGAAGGAGAAAATGAGCAGGAAAAAGAGAGCAGAACTTTACCCGCCGCCGCTGTTGGTGGTCCAAACGGAGAGATGAGTTAAGGGAGTGAGAGACGGCAAGACAAAGGGAGAGAGGAGACAAAAAGACAAAGGGTGGGAGAAGGAATAGAATGGGACACAGAGAAAGGAGGGATTTTTGAGGGTAAACATCCATATGAGAGACAGAGAGAGAGAGAGAAAAAGAGAACACAAGGCCTGCTTTTTGTTAGATCAACCCTCCCACCCAGAGACTACTCTAAGCAAATCACACTTCTGCATGCAGTTAAACACGCAAACTCACAGTTAAGACAACAGATGTGAGAAAGAGATCAGCAGCCTGGTGATGAGTCAACAGGCCAAGAGGTTGCCATTATTTACCCATGAAATTCGGCCGTATGTTTCAGTGGGACTCTCAAATTGTGTAAACTATCAGTTTTCTTAAAACCCACTCATGAACTGCGAGTTGAAACCCCTTGATTAATAATTGAATGCTTGCATCCCTTGTAATGAGGACTGCAAGAAAGATCAATACGCCCGTGTATTAACTCATTTTACATCGGCCACGTCTGGAGAACAAACACCACCTGGTGAGAAAAGCATTACAGGATGTAAAAGTATCGCTTTAAGCTCACCAGTCTCCATCCATCATCCGGACGCTTGGCTGGGGATGAATCTGAGTCTGACTGCAGAAATATGCAGGACAGCGGCAAATGTGGTCAAAGCCACAGTAGCCCTCAGACCAGACTAATTGGATTAAAGGAGCGATAAACATCTCCAATGAGACTGCTGCTCATTTCTGGAGTGCTGTGTGATTTCCACCAATTGAATTAAGGCTCAATCTGGCTTTGTGCAAGTCTGTTGTGATTGGTCTGGATTCCCCAAATCAGCTGTAAGCGTCGTTAACCCCTTAAATCAGAAGTAAATAAACAAAAACTTCACCATCATAATGAAGCTTTTCACTACTTTTCACTACGATTTTTCTATTCTCTATGCATGCACACACCAAAACGTTATCACCTGACATTTCCCAGGAAAGTACATATGCAGAGAATTACCACAAACACTGTCACATTTATATTTGGCACTATATCACACAAACAGCGTAGGGGATGTCAGGATAATGACAGGCGTACACAGATTTATACATTTATACACACATGGACGGATTTGACTGAAATAGGGGAAAGAGTCTTGGTGAAAGAGACACAAAGAAAAGATGACCCGGAGGGAAACGCTGGGGTAAAAGCGACTTCTATACATGGAGCACCATCACTAGAACCCTGGAGCACCTGCTTGCGTCATCGGCTGACCTTCACAGGCATGCATTTGTTCTTGCACATCTTAAGTTGATGCGATGACTGCGATCGTTACACTTCACCAGTCCACGTGGAAACGGAGCAAACTTGTCAACAGAAGTGATTGAGAAACACTTGGATTGGTGTGTCCCATGAATAGGTGAGAACGGAAGTGACAAAGACCTCTACAAAAGACACTAAATGTGTTAATTAACACAGGTTTTAGGAGTTTCTGCACCTAAAAAAACGAATGAAAAAAAAACTAAAATTAAAGAGCTGATTTTCAGATGAGCAATAACTATCAATCAAATCGCTCATAGATTGTAATATTATTGACTAGTGAGTGTAACTATTATAGTTTGTGGGGTCTTACCTCTCCCAAATCTATTGCCAGATACAATCGTATGAAAGATATAGACTTTACTGAGGCCCGATAGATAAGGCGGAAGGGAGTAAAGGAGATTTTGTTTGTTTCTGTGAATGATGGAAAAGGTGACAGGATGGCAAAAAAAGCAAAAAGTGGGAGAAAAGAGAACTCTATGTATTTATTTTTTTTAAGCTATAGCAGCTGAACACTTTACCAAAGGTAAGGAGAAGTACATGTAAATCAAGAACAGAAAGAAATATTAGGTTTAACAGTGCGAGAGGACATGAGGTTGGGGGTGATCGTACTGCGGACAATTAAATTCAAGCATTGAACTCAAAATTCACCTATTTATGTCACTTAATATTTCTTTAATGATATAAATTGCTTGTGACTTTATATGTTCATGGATATGAACTATCATAATCAATTCGTTAAAGGTTTGTCTCCAGTTTATTGAATATTTGTCGATTTTTATAGTGATTAATGAGTGTGCTTATTCATTTATTAATATAAGAATTGTTATTTTAATTAATACTACATATTGTGATAAGATCTTAGGATATTTAAAATTTGTTAAGGATGTAGATGTACCAAGCGGTAGTGATCAAATAAATGTGAGTGATTATTGGTTTTAAGTAACTAGATATTTATTTTATATTTTTTTTTTATTTATTTTTTTTATTTTTTATTATTTATTTATTTTTTTTTATTTTTGTAGTTATTGGAATTGAATTTGTTCGACTGAAATATAGTTGGATTAATGAAAACTGTGCTGCTTCTTCAGTATCCTAAATATAAGAAATTGTTATTTTACCATTCAAATACCTACATATCTGCTGAATACAGAATCCCTTCAGGAATTATATAAAAATTTGTTAAGGATGTCAGCACTGTACCAAAGCGGTAGTGATCAACAATATAATGTTGAAGTGATTATTGGGTTTATACCAGCCTA